>NC_090745.1:73728713-73821213 GCF_036898095.1 Palaemon carinicauda
TTTGGTACTCTCCACACATGCACTCTCGGGGTTTGGTAAACAACCAATAATGAATAATATCATAATGAATCAACACTCCATAATCCTAGGATTCAAATTATCTCCAGTATTAGTTTAATTTTCCGTTTCCTTTGGTTCCCCGAAAGTGAGCCGAGAGGTTGTGACACAAAGTCGATGTGAGTATAAGTAACTTTATTTCAACAGATAGTGAGTTTACATAACAGATTTTCAGAGGAAGGTTACAGAAATTCAGACAATATAGTTCACAAAAAGACAGGCTTAAAGAGGTTCTGTCAACAGCGAGGTGTCAAGCGAGATATACAATAGAAAAAAATATATCATTACATTGTACGAGCATGTGTGACACATGTCCGATACATTGCTTCACTAACCAAAAAAGACATACGTGAAACGGAGAGCCCTGCTCTTGAGAGGTGTAAAGGAGGCAGCTCATGTTGCAGGAGATACCCAATTTTAGGGAATTAAGAGACCAAATCTTCTGTGCCACGAATAATGATTAAGAGATCTTTTGGATTGCGACAGATCAGGAGGAAAGGGTTCGTGTAAGGGGACTTTAGCGGTGGCTTGCTAGTCTCGTTGTGCAGGAAAACTTGCAAATCTGTGGGTATGTGTTGCTTACCTGAAGACTTGTAAATCTGGCGGTATAGATTGAAATTTCCCAAAACGGGACAAAGGCTCTGGAGACTTTCGGAGAAGGTTGCAGACGAAAAAAAATTGGGCAGGAACGACCAATTGGTTGCCAAATACTATTTCATCTGCTGAGACATCCAGAGGGTGTTTAATAGTGGTTCTTAGGCCCAGGAAGACCCAGGGAAGCTGGTTAACCAGTTGAACTCCTTGCAGGTGGACATCAAAGCTGCTTTGAGGGTGTAATGAAAACGTTCAACAATTTTATTGGCTACAGGGTTGTAGGCAGTTGTCTGATATACGGTGATTCCCAGGAGATTTGCTAATGATGGTCACAATTTGGATGTGAAAGTGGTACCCCTGCCAGAAGTAATATGCTGAGTGATATCAAATATTTCTATCCACCCTGCGAGTAAGGCAATTTCTGCGGGAATGGCTTCAGGCTAACGATTATCCTGTCGATGAGGGTAAATAAGTTACAATGTCCTTGTAATGTGGGTAGGGAACCTATTACATCAATGTGAAAGCGGCCAAATGATGCTTATCTTGATGAAATGTGGCCTATCCTGAATCAGTGTGTCGATATACGTTTGGAGTTTGGCATTAAGGATATTATTATTATTACTATCCAAGCTACAACCCTAGTTGGAAAAGCAAGATGCTATAAGCCCAAGGGCTCCAATAGGGAAAAATAGCCCAGTGAGGAAAGGAAATAAGGAAATAAATAAATGAAGAGAACAAATTAACAATAAATC
The DNA here is from genome assembly GCF_036898095.1 of Palaemon carinicauda. Lineage (NCBI taxonomy): Eukaryota > Metazoa > Arthropoda > Malacostraca > Decapoda > Palaemonidae > Palaemon > Palaemon carinicauda. The sequence goes on from NC_090745.1 coordinate 73,730,117, forward strand.
ATTCTAAAAAAGGCAACAACGTCAAAACAGATATGTAACATATAAACTATTAACAACGTCAAAAACAAATATATCATATATAAACTATAAAAAGACTCATGTCCGCCTGGTCAACAAAAAAGTATTTGCTCCAACTTTGAACTTTAAAAGTTCTTCTGATTCAACTACCCGATTAGGAAGATCATTCCACAACTTGGTAACAGCTCGAATAAAACTTCTAGAGTACTGTGTAGTATTGAGCCTCATGATGGAGAAGGCCTTTCTATTAGAATTAACTGCTTCCCTAGTATTACGAACAGGATAAAATTGTCCAGGGAGATCTGAATGTAAAGGATGGTCAGAGTTATGAAAAATCTTATGCAACATGCATAATGAACTAATTGAACGACGGTGCCAGAGATTAATATCTAGATCAGGAATAAGAAATTTAATAGACCGTAAGTTTCTGTCTAACAAATTAAGACGAGAATCAGCAGCTGAAGACTAAACAGGAGAACAATACTCAAAACAAGGTAGAATGAAAGAATTAAAACACTTCTTCAGAATAGATTGATCACCGTAAATCTTAAAAGACTTTTTCAATAGGCCTATTTTTTGTGCAATTGAAGAAGACACAAACCTTAAATGTTTCTCAAAAGTAAATTCGCTGTCGAGAATCACACCTAAAATTTTGAAAGAGTCATACAAATTTAAAGAAACATTATCAATACTGAGATCCGGATGTTGAGGAGCCACCGTCCTTGACTTACTTACAATCATACTTTGAGTTTTGTTAGGATTCAACTTCATACCCCATAATTTGCACCATGCACTAATTCTAGCTAAATCTCTATTAAGGGATTCACCAGCCCCAGATCTACATTCAGGGGATGGAATTGATGCAAAGCGAGTAGCATCATCTGCATATGCAACAAGCTTGTTTTCTAGGCCAAACCACATGTCATGTGTATATAGTATGAAAAGTAATGGGCCAAGAACACTACCCTGTGAAACACCGGATATCACATTCCTATACTCACTATGGGGCCCGTCAACAACAACTCTTTGAGATCTATTACTTAAAAAATCAATAATAACGCTAAGAAACGACCCACCCACTCCCAACTGTTTCAGTTTGAAAACAAGGGCCTCATGATTTACACGGTCAAAGGCAGCGCTAAAATCAAGGCCAATCATACGCACTTCCGACCACAATCAAGGGACTTCTGTACAGCATTGGAGATTGTAAGAAGGGCATCACATGCTCCAAGGCCTTTACGAAAACCAAATTGCAAACTAGGGAGTAGATGATTACCTTCAGCAAACCTATTAAGACATTTTGGCAGAAGACGTTCAAAAACTTTAGATAATATGGGAGTTATGGAAATTGGGCGGTAATCAGTGGGACTTGAGCTACCACAAACACATTTACATAGAGGAGTAACATTACCAATACTCCAAAGAGTGCTAAAATTTTTAGAATCCTTATTAATGTTGTGACAAATGAACTTCGTCTTCGGTAACTGTGCAGTAGATAGGGGTAAGGGATGTGAAAGGCAATGAATGAAATTAAACACCAGTCAGCGCATGCGAGCAGGTATCCATGGTCGTGTTCCACCGGTTATGACATCACAGAGGAGGGTGGTATTTGAGTTTTCGAGGGTAACGTCTTCCCAATGGAGGGATGTCCTGGTTGTCCTATAATACTTGGTAACCTGGATCACTTGGATGGGCGTCTGCCAAGGCGTTTTAATCCAATCTCAAGCAGAAATTGGGCGGTGTGTTTCTTGCCAGGGCGTCAGTAATGGAATTACTTTTTTCCAGGGATGTGTTGAAGGGTGCAATTTAATTCAGCCACAGTGGAAAGATGCCGGTGTTGATGAGCGGACCAGGTGTTGGACTGTTGAGGGAAGACGAATGGTGCACCTTCCAAGAAGGGATGTAAGCAACGGACAACACAAATGCACTGCTAGTAATTCGGGGTCGAATGCAGAATAGCCAGATTCCACCTTGGTCAGCTTCCTACTAAAAAAGGCCAATGCGGCGGGGGCAGGGTGTTGACCACCTGCTCGAGTACAGCACTAACACCAACGACGCTGGTATCAGTGGACAGGAGGAGAGGGGCATATGGCACAACAAAAGTTAAAGCAGTAGCGGTTGATAGGGCACACTTGGTGTTGCAGAGGGCTGTTTCTTGAAAGATACCCCACTTCTTGCCATAGGATTACCTTTGATGGAGGTGTAGAAGGAGGCATGGATACCGGCTATGGCTGGCAGGATACAGTGATAATAACTGATAATGCCCAAGAGTTATTTAAATGTCTTGACAGTTAAAGGCGAGAGGGAGTTCTGAAGAGCTTCTACCTTATTAGGGATTGGGTGGACTTCTTCAAGAGTGCTACTGTGGCTAGGATCGATACTTCATTGGCCCCAAATGAACACGTTTTTGTAGAGGCCTTGTGTGAATCTTTTTATATATTTTGATGAGGTATTGAGTCATGTTTGTGAGAAAATATACAATTTTTATATTTGCCATGTTTTTTGGAAGGTTCACAAAAACACCAGTATCAGATTTTATCTTTTCTTTTTCTTTTTTATTTCCAAGAATGGTAGCTGGGTAGAGCAGCTGAGAGAGAGAGTTGCCTGAAAGCAATATTCATCCCCTTGAATTTTTTGATAACTTCGCCATAGCTAGGTGCCGTCCCCCATGCCATGAGAATAATCTATTTAGAATAATCTAGAAGTAGATAAGTTCAGTTACATGCAGCCCCCAGGGATGCATAGCAGGAGAAGAGAAACAGACTGTCCTGTGAACAAGCAAAAGTCATCCTCCTTTCTCTAGTGTGTCCTCCGCAGTGGTTTTTTGCCCAACAAATATCGTGTGTAGTGTTTTAAAACATTGCTGCAAATTTGCCCAAAATCTTAAATCTATTGTTTTTTGGTGAGTGTTGGTATTGTGTAAATCTTTGCAACTGGACCAGGAAGGTTTATGTACAAACGTGAGGTATAGTTGTATGGTTACCTGGTTAACTTCGTATGAGCTAAATTCGTAAGTTTATAAGCTACCTTATGTGATTTCTTTAACTGTTTAAGCAGAAGAGTGTTAACGGATATCTATTTTCATCTAGTATCAAGATTGAATGTTGGTGTAAAATTTAATTTCAAGTGGAACAATTGATTGTATAATTTTATAAGTAATAGTTTCTTTTCCCTTATTCTAAGTTTTGTTCAGACTTAATACTTCGAGTGACTCATTGTTAGATTTAAATTCTATCAAAGCATTAAAATTTTTGATGAATATATTTAGTTTTGTAGAGAGTGTATAATTTCAATCACCAGTGTTTTCATAATACACTATCATATCACTGTTAAAAGTCGAAGTTAGACGTTATTTGAACAGTTATTAGTAATAATTACCCAGTGTTATTTTGAGTGTATTCAAGAGTCTTTTACATACTCAGTGTTTTGATATATTGCTGTCTGGGAGGTATATGATCTTATCTGAGCTCAGGTATTAATATTTTAAAATATAACAGATTTTTGAAAATACAAACAGGTGAGTTTGAAACTCAAGAGGTTGTGTAACTTACCAGACATAAGATATACAATATTATATGTTGGTTCCCGGAACATGGGTCCACAATATATATATACATAAATATATATATATATATATATATATATATATATATATATATATATATATATATATATATATATATATATATATATATATATATATATATATACATATATGATAAATTTTGCAAATTTTTTACGTGTTTTTCATATTCAAATAAGCCATATATATTTTTGATATATTAATGTCTGGATTCTCTTAACGACCTCGGGATCAAAGCCCCAGGCGAAATCTCACAAAGACAAGAGCTTGGCTCCGGCCGGGAATCGAACCCTGGTCGGCAAGCTTATATAGACAGTGACTAACCCATTCGGCCACGAAGGAAGATAAAAGTCAATGACAATTCTACTATACTTATACCTGTCGAATTCAGGTATTTTGTACTTAAAATTGAAATCAACCCATCTTCACCATCGTAGCTAATTGGTAGTTTGTTACTTGGCATTCAATTAATGATAGATTTTGGACATTTTTACGTGTTTTTCATATTCAAATAAGCCATATATATTTTTGATATATTAATGTCTGGATTCTCTTAACGACCTCGGGATCAAAGCCCCAGGCGAAATCTCACAAAGACAAGAGCTTGGCTCCGGCCGGGAATCGAACCCTGGTCGGCAAGCTTATATAGACAGTGACTAACCCATTCGGCCACGAAGGAAGATAAAAGTCAATGACAATTCTACTATACTTATACCTGTCGAATTCAGGTATTTTGTACTTAGAATTGAAATCAACCCATCTTCACCATCGTAGCTAATTGGTAGTTTGTTACTTGGCATTCAGTTAATGATAAATTTTGCACATTTTTACGTGTTTTTCATATTCAAATAAGCCATATATATTTTTGATATATTAATGTCTGGATTCTCTTAACGACCTCGGGATCAAAGCCCCAGGCGAAATCTCACAAAGACAAGAGCTTGGCTCCGGCCGGGAATCGAACCCTGGTCGGCAAGCTTATATAGACAGTGACTAACCCATTCGGCCACGAAGGAAGATAAAAGTCAATGACAATTCTACTATACTTATACCTGTCGAATTCAGGTATTTTGTACTTAGAATTGAAATCAACCCATCTTCACCATCGTAGCTAATTGGTAGTTTGTTACTTGGCATTCAATTAATGATAAATTTTGCACATTTTTACGTGTTTTTCATATTCAAATAAGCCATATATATTTTTGATATATTAATGTCTGGATTCTCTTAACGACCTCGGGATCAAAGCCCCAGGCGAAATCTCACAAAGACAAGAGCTTGGCTCCGGCCGGGAATCGAACCCTAGTCGGCAAGCTTATATAGACAGTGACTAACCCATTCGGCCACGAAGGAAGATAAAAGTCAATGACAATTCTACTATACTTATACCTGTCGAATTCAGGTATTTTGTACTTAGAATTGAAATCAACCCATCTTCACCATCGTAGCTAATTGGTAGTTTGTTACTTGGCATTCAATTAATGATAAATTTTGCACATTTTTACGTGTTTTTCATATTCAAATAAGCCATATATATTTTTGATATATTAATGTCTGGATTCTCTTAACGACCTCGGGATCAAAGCCCCAGGCGAAATCTCACAAAGACAAGAGCTTGGCTCCGGCCGGGAATCGAACCCTGGTCGGCAAGCTTATATAGACAGTGACTAACCCATTCGGCCACGAAGGAAGATAAAAGTCAATGACAATTCTACTATACTTATACCTGTCGAATTCAGGTATTTTGTACTTAGAATTGAAATCAACCCATCTTCACCATCGTAGCTAATTGGTAGTTTGTTACTTGGCATTCAATTAATGATAAATTTTGCACATTTTTACGTGTTTTTCATATTCAAATAAGCCATATATATTTTTGATATATTAATGTCTGGATTCTCTTAACGACCTCGGGATCAAAGCCCCAGGCGAAATCTCACAAAGACAAGAGCTTGGCTCCGGCCGGGAATCGAACCCTGGTCGGCAAGCTTATATAGACAGTGACTAACCCATTCGGCCACGAAGGAAGATAAAAGTCAATGACAACTCTACTATACTTATACCTGTCGAATTCAGGTATTTTGTACTTAGAATTGAAATCAACCCATCTTCACCATCGTAGCTAATTGGTAGTTTGTTACTTGGCACTCAATTAATGATAAATTTTGCACATTTTTACGTGTTTTTCATATTCAAATAAGCCATATATATTTTTGATATATTAATGTCTGGATTCTCTTAACGACCTCGGGATCAAAGCCCCAGGCGAAATCTCACAAAGACAAGAGCTTGGCTCCGGCCGGGAATCGAACCCTGGTCGGCAAGCTTATATAGACAGTGACTAACCCATTCGGCCACGAAGGAAGATAAAAGTCAATGACAATTCTACTATACTTATACCTGTCGAATTCAGGTATTTTGTACTTAGAATTGAAATCAACCCATCTTCACCATCGTAGCTAATTGGTAGTTTGTTACTTGGCATTCAATTAATGATAAATTTTGCACATTTTTACGTGTTTTTCATATTCAAATAAGCCATATATATTTTTGATATATTAATGTCTGGATTCTCTTAACGACCTCGGGATCAAAGACCAAGGCGAAATCTCACAAAGACAAGAGCTTGGCTCCGGCCGGGAATCGAACCCTGGTCGGCAAGCTTATATAGACAGTGACTAACCCATTCGGCCACGAAGGAAGATAAAAGTCAATGACAATTCTACTATACTTATACCTGTCGAATTCAGGTATTTTGTACTTAGAATTGAAATCAACCCATCTTCACCATCGTAGCTAATTGGTAGTTTGTTACTTGGCATTCAATTAATGATAAATTTTGCACATTTTTACGTGTTTTTCATATTCAAATAAGCCATATATATTTTTGATATATTAATGTCTGGATTCTCTTAACGACCTCGGGATCAAAGCCCCAGGCGAAATCTCACAAAGACAAGAGCTTGGCTCCGGCCGGGAATCGAACCCTGGTCGGCAAGCTTATATAGACAGTGACTAACCCATTCGGCCACGAAGGAAGATAAAAGTCAATGACAATTCTACTATACTTATACCTGTCGAATTCAGGTATTTTGTACTTAGAATTGAAATCAACCCATCTTCACCATCGTAGCTAATTGGTAGTTTGTTACTTGGCATTCAATTAATGATAAATTTTGCACATTTTTACGTGTTTTTCATATTCAAATAAGCCATATATATTTTTGATATATTAATGTCTGGATTCTCTTAACGACCTCGGGATCAAAGCCCCAGGCGAAATCTCACAAAGACAAGAGCTTGGCTCCGGCCGGGAATCGAACCCTGGTCGGCAAGCTTATATAGACAGTGACTAACCCATTCGGCCACGAAGGAAGATAAAAGTCAATGACAATTCTACTATACTTATACCTGTCGAATTCAGGTATTTTGTACTTAGAATTGAAATCAACCCATCTTCACCATCGTAGCTAATTGGTAGTTTGTTACTTGGCATTCAATTAATGATAAATTTTGCACATTTTTACGTGTTTTTCATATTCAAATAAGCCATATATATTTTTGATATATTAATGTCTGGATTCTCTTAACGACCTCGGGATCAAAGCCCCAGGCGAAATCTCACAAAGACAAGAGCTTGGCTCCGGCCGGGAATCGAACCCTGGTCGGCAAGCTTATATAGACAGTGACTAACCCATTCGGCCACGAAGGAAGATAAAAGTCAATGACAATTCTACTATACTTATACCTGTCGAATTCAGGTATTTTGTACTTAGAATTGAAATCAACCCATCTTCACCATCGTAGCTAATTGGTAGTTTGTTACTTGGCATTCAATTAATGATAAATTTTGCACATTTTTACGTGTTTTTCATATTCAAATAAGCCATATATATTTTTGATATATTAATGTCTGGATTCTCTTAACGACCTCGGGATCAAAGCCCCAGGCGAAATCTCACAAAGACAAGAGCTTGGCTCCGGCCGGGAATCGAACCCTGGTCGGCAAGCTTATATAGACAGTGACTAACCCATTCGGCCACGAAGGAAGATAAAAGTCAATGACAATTCTACTATACTTATACCTGTCGAATTCAGGTATTTTGTACTTAGAATTAAAATCAACCCATCTTCACCATCGTAGCTAATTGGTAGTTTGTTACTTGGCATTCAATTAATGATAAATTTTGCACATTTTTACGTGTTTTTCATATTCAAATAAGCCATATATATTTTTGATATATTAATGTCTGGATTCTCTTAACGACCTCGGGATCAAAGCCCCAGGCGAAATCTCACAAAGACAAGAGCTTGGCTCCGGCCGGGAATCGAACCCTGGTCGGCAAGCTTATATAGACAGTGACTAACCCATTCGGCCACGAAGGAAGATAAAAGTCAATGACAATTCTACTATACTTATACCTGTCGAATTCAGGTATTTTGTACTTAGAATTGAAATCAACCCATCTTCACCATCGTAGCTAATTGGTAGTTTGTTACTTGGCATTCAATTAATGATAAATTTTGCACATTTTTACGTGTTTTTCATATTCAAATAAGCCATATATATTTTTGATATATTAATGTCTGGATTCTCTTAACGACCTCGGGATCAAAGCCCCAGGCGAAATCTCACAAAGACAAGAGCTTGGCTCCGGCCGGGAATCGAACCCTGGTCGGCAAGCTTATATAGACAGTGACTAACCCATTCAGCCACGAAGGAAGATAAAAGTCAATGACAATTCTACTATACTTATACCTGTCGAATTCAGGTATTTTGTACTTAGAATTGAAATCAACCCATCTTCACCATCGTAGCTAATTGGTAGTTTGTTACTTGGCATTCAATTAATGATAAATTTTGCACATTTTTACGTGTTTTTCATATTCAAATAAGCCATATATATTTTTGATATATTAATGTCTGGATTCTCTTAACGACCTCGGGATCAAAGCCCCAGGCGAAATCTCACAAAGACAAGAGCTTGGCTCCGGCCGGGAATCGAACCCTGGTCGGCAAGCTTATATAGACAGTGACTAACCCATTCGGCCACGAAGGAAGATAAAAGTCAATGACAATTCTACTATACTTATACCTGTCGAATTCAGGTATTTTGTACTTAGAATTGAAATCAACCCATCTTCACCATCGTAGCTAATTGGTAGTTTGTTACTTGGCATTCAATTAATGATAAATTTTGCACATTTTTACGTGTTTTTCATATTCAAATAAGCCATATATATTTTTGATACATTAATGTCTGGATTCTCTTAACGACCTCGGGATCAGAGCCCCAGGCGAAATCACACAAAGACAAGAGCTTGGCTCCGGCCGGGAATCGAACCCTGAATTCGACAGGTATAAGTATAGTAGAATTGTCATTGACTTTTATCTTCCTTCATGGCCGAATGGGTTAGTCACTGTCTATATAAGCTTGCCGACCAGGGTTCGATTCCCGGCCGGAGCCAAGCTCTTGCCCAAAATTTTATTTGTCTATTAATTGTTCAATTAATGAAGAAAACTTTCATATATCTAATCATGAAGATATATTAACATTTAAATGTGAAATTCTCTCTTGACATCTCACCACTTGGTCACCTACCTGAATTCCTGTGGAATTCAAGATTTTGATAACTCATTCCATTTTTTACCCAAGAATAATCCATCACTTAATCAATATCATCAAAGAAAATACACTTCAACAAAATAAATGAAAATCATGATTGAAAAAATAAATATTAATCAATCATAGTTAAAATAATGCAATTGAGAGAGAGGGAGATAGAGAGAGAGAGTGTGTGTGTGTGTGTCAGCAAGCAAGAGGTAGTTATTGTATTTTTTGTTTGTTGTGAGAAAGACTGTTGAAATAATTAACTGTTTGTTTACTTTTTAGCTAGGTTAGGACATTGGTAAATGTTTCAAAGTTAAAACGTTTTTTTGATTGACTGCAACTTGAGGCAGTTGTGTGTGTGCACGATGGATTTAGATATTTAATAGATTCGATCAGTGTTGGAAGTGATTGTTTATTTTTGAGTAAGTGCAGTTCTGTTTATATTTGCTAGGAGTGATTCTGAATAATAGAAACCGGTTATTATTTTTCTTTGGTTACAGTGCGATAGTTTATTTACCTAGGAGTGTTCGTAAGTGTTTTTCTTTTTTCATTTGCAAGCCGTAATTCCTCCTTTGGAAAGTTATCTTTTTATAATTATTGACCATATGTTGCATTCCTGAACTAAGATTATGACTATGATTTGCTTGCTTTGAATTTTTTATTGGTATTGATGCTATAATGACCCAGCCTGTCTGAAGGAGTTTCCGGTTGATTACTGATGATAAAGATTACGATGATGACGGGGACTAGTTAACTGGCCCGGAATAGGAAATGAAAGTGGCAGAATTTGATTCTGGGTACTGCCGTTTGCCAATAAGTGGTGGCAGTGGGCCTTGTATGGATGACGGTGTCCACACATAGTCTTGCATATAGTATATATATATATATATATATATATATATATATATATATATATATATATATATATATATATATATATATATATATATATATATATATATATATATATATGCTCTACAAACTTTGCTGTAATTATTATTTTAGTTTTAAGTACATTGTGTACTTTGTGTGAAATGTGTCAGTGTCAGGTTTTGTGAATGTATGTTAAATCAAGTATTGGCTTATTTCAATGTTGCATGTATTGATTTATTTAGTTTCAAGTATACCAATAAGTTTAATTGTTGTTGATTTAGGATTAAGTGATTATATTAATTTAAGGATTTTAGTATTACGGATTAATAATAACCGATATTTGGATGAAGGAATTTAGTATTAAGCACTTGTTATAGTTGTAAGGAAATTGAGTTTTTAGGTTGCGTTTGGTTTTTGTTTCTCTTCAGTCTAAGAGACCTAGTTTATGATAATGTAAGGGGAAAGTTTGTGTTGATGAGGCAATTTTCTGTTAGAGTGATCAAGGGTGTGGGGGCTGATTTTGTGTGCATGGCGCCAGAACAAGGACTCCCAAAGTGGGATTGATAGCTGGACTCTTAGATGAAGGACTGATAGTATTAGGAGTTAGATTTAAGACTGAAGAAATGAAAAAAAAAATGGAAGCACAACAAAAGGTATTAGGTGAGGAATTGTGGTTGAGTAAGGAGCGTGAGGAGAAGTTGTTGCTTGAGAATGCGAGTCTGAGTTGTAAGAATGAGGAGATGCGAAAGGAACTGAAAGTGCTTAAGGGAACTGTAGAGAGAGTGGAAGAAGGTTTTGAGATGAGGATGCAGGAGAATGAAGAACGAATAGAGAAACGTATGGAAGCCATGATAAGGCAAGAAATGAGGATGATAAAAACGGTCATGAGTGAAGGTTCAGTCGGAGGAGTCGTTTCTGCTTCGGGTAAAGGGTTGGTAGTGGAAGAGAAGGCTAAGGTAAGTGGTAATATGGAAGGTAGTGTTAGTGGGATTTAAGATAAGGGAATTAAGCATGGTAAGGATGAGCAAAAATTGGATAGGAAGAATGAGAAGAAAGGTAAAAGTAATGAGAAGAGGGAAAAGAAAAAAAGTCAGGATGAGAGTGAGGAGGATCATAAATGGGTGAAAGTGGTAAGTAAGAAAAAGGGTAAGAAGGGAATGGTTAACGATATGAATTTGAACTTTGAATTAGATTCTTTATATTCAAATGAAGAAGAAGAAAACAAGAAGGGATTAGGCAGTGAAGAAAGTAGTGAGAATGAAGTTGAAGTTTGTAAGACAGTGGTTATGAGAGAGGTACCTAGGTGTGACAGGTTTAATGAAAATAGCCGTAGGGATGTGTATGATTTTTTTAGGGAGTATGAAAGGTTCTGTCAGGCTAAGTATGGTGATAGTAAGAGAGTTTGGGCTGGGGAGTTGGGAGAATATTTGTCAGGATATTTGTTGACGATGTATGGTGTGATAATGAGTGTAGGAGATGTTGAGTATAAAAGTGTAAAGAAGAGAATAATTGAACAGGTAAAATGTATGAAAGGTAGTGCTAGGTATAAACATAAAAATGATTTTGATGAGGCTTGAATGAATGTGTGTGAGGCTATTTCTATGTATGTATGTTGGTTAGAAACGCTAGCAAGGAAGAAGTATGGAGATGAAGGTATAAATGAGAATGAGAAGGTAATGAAGAAGTTTTTGGTTACTGTGCCTGAGAATGTTGCTGAGTTTATTAATTTGAAACGGAAGAAGAAAATGAAGTGGACGAAGGAAAGATTGACATGGGATGATATTTTAGAGATAATTGAGGATTACGAGTTAGATAGGTGTATGAAAGAAAGTAAATCTGTGAGTGTAAGAACTGGAATGGAGGAAAGGGTGCCAGAATTCGTTAGTTTTAGAGATGCTGTTATGAGAGGACCGATGAGGGTAGCTGTTAGTGTAGTATATGGGAGTGTTAGGGCGAGTAATGTGGGATTACCTGTAAGGGCAAGTGAACGGTTTAGGCAAGGGAATCAGGTTTGGAGAGATAGGAGTGCTGGTGCATAGCAGGGTAGGTCAGGTAGTTGTGTCTGTGAAGAGAAGTGTTATAAGTGTGGGAAAGTAGGGTGTAAAAAGAATAAGTGTAGATGGGCGTTCGGAGCATGTTTCAGGTGTGGAGATACAGGGCATCATAATAGTGAGTGTAAGAAAGAGAAAATGGTTAAGTGTTATCAGTGTGGTATGACCGGGCATATAGCGAGTGGATGCAGGAGTAATCGTACGAATGTGATTTGCGGCAATTGTGGTAAGGATGGGCATTATGCGAGGATGTGTAGGGACTAGCGTGCAAAGTGTAGTGAATGTGGTTTAGACGGACATATAGCTAAGGTTTGTAGGAAGAAGGGATTAAGTCAGCCAGGATGTTTGGGAAACTAAGTAATCAGAGGGTTCAGCTGGGTGAGTCCTCGTGTGTGTGGGGAGTGAATGTGATGCATGTTCGTGAGGGTTTATTACATGAAGATATGATGGGAGAAAAAGCGTATGATTGCATGAGTGTGAAATTGACTTTTAATGGTGTAGAGTTGGTTGGTTTGATTGATATTGGTTGTGGTATTAATTTAATGTTTAGGAACGCATATGATAAGGTCATGGATGGTTGTGAATTTAGGGGGATGCAAGGGTGAAGTGAAAGGCATTGGTAATTTGAGTATGCCTCTGCTAGGCAAGATGGGTGGAAATGTTATGATTATGGGCCAGATGATGGATGATAATGAGTTTTATGTGATTGAGGGAACAAATGAGAAATATGATGTATTGTTTGGGTATAAATTTTTGAAAAAAATGTGGTATGATTGTACATCCAAGGGTGAATATGATAAAGATGAAAATTAAGGGTGATATTATTTGGGAATTTTATTTAAAGGAAGATGGTAGAGTGAGTATGAAGATGTGGAAAGGGGTGATATTGGTAGCAAGAGAAAGTGTAAAGTTATCAGGTAAGAAAGGTGAAGTTATTAGTGTAAAAGATGCCTGGCCGAGTAGTCTGGGAATTTCCAATAGTGACAAGGATAAATATGTAGTGGAAGGGATGGAAGCAGATGATTTGGTGAAAACGAGTGCGCATATATATGATGGTGTTGTGAATATGCAGGACGCACAGGTGTATGTAAGTTTGTTGCCGAGTGTTAGGAGGAAAAGAGTACGTAGTATACGTGAGGGCGATTGCATGGGATGTATGAATACACTGATCAATGGAGAGGATGAAAGATATGTTAAGGCGAGTCAAGTACTGGGAGTACAATACATTGAAAGAAAAAATTAGATTGGATGAGAGTAGAGGTGAGGTCGAAAGGGAACGATTGTTTCAAATGTTGTTGGATAAGCAGGGAGTTTTGAGTCTTGGTGACGAGGATTTAGGAGGGTCAATGCTACTGGAATTTAAAATAATTCTCAGTGATGATACCCCCATATATCACTGTCCCAGGCATTTTTCTCCGCCTATCGCCAGAAAGATAGAGGAGCAGTGTCAGGAATCAGAGCGTATGGGTGTAATAGAAAGGAGTGAGAATGCCTGGAATAGCCCTATTGTCCTTGTACGAAAGCCTGATGGAAGTTTACGTACGTGTATTGATTATAGAAGGTGAATGAAGTAACTGTTAAAGAACGTTTTCCTATGAATGTGGTGTCTGATTGTGTTTATAAGATGCATGGAATGAAAGTTTTGACCAAATTAGATTTAGTTCGGGGCTATTAACAGAAGCCTCTGGCAGAGGAGAGCAGGCCCATTACCACATTTTCGAGTAGCAACTTTCATTTTCAATTTAAAAGGTTGTGTTTTGGTCTTGCTAATGCTCCTGCTACCTTCCAAAGGCGATGAATGTTGTTTTGGCTGGGTTTGATCGACAGAAGGTGACTGTATCATAGATGATATTTTGATAGTGAGTGAGACTAATGAGGAACACAAGCAGTTGCTTGAGGCAGTGTTGAGACGGTTGATAGAAGTAGATGTGAAAGTTAAGCTTAACAAGTGTGCGTGGTTGGCCAGGGAGGTGGAATTTCTTGGGCATGTGGTGAGTGAATCAGGTATAAGGAAGAATGATAAGTTTATGAATAAGGTGAGAGAATTTGCACGTCCCTGGACTGTACACGAGTTGCGAGGTTTTCTTGGTTTGGTAGAGTTTGGTCGCAAGTTTGTTAGAGATTGTTCGGGTATAGGAAAGCCTCTGAATGAATGGACGGGTAAGAGGAATAGTACAAAGTTAAAATGGGATGATCAGATGATAAAAGTGTTTGAAAAGTTAAAAGAAGAGGCCGCAAAAGACGTTCCTTTGGCATTTCCAGACTATAGTGAGAATGTGAATATGCTAGAGTTGTATATGGATGCGAGTGGTGTTAGTATGGGTGGTTGTTTAGTTCAAATGCATGAAGCAAATGGAGAAGAGCAGTTGAGAGTACAAGCGTATGTTAGTAAAGCATTTAGTAAAGCTGAGCAGAATTATTCAACGATTAACAGGTAATTGGCTGCAATAAGATTTTGTGTGAAAGCATTGAAAGTATTATTGTATGGTGTAAAATTTATTGTGTGTGCTGACCATCAGCCCCTAATGTATATGAGTAGGAAAGAGTGTGAGAATGCAAGGGTTGCTAGGACAATAGAGGATTTGAATGAATTTCATTTTAGGCTAGAATATGTACCGGGAAGTAAAAATGTGATAGCAGATGCGATGTCGAGAATGCATGGTAGGATGGAAGATAATGAGAGTGATCATAATTCTGAAAGGTTGCCTGAAGGTTACCTGTGGAACAAAGGCTTGAAGGGAAAGATATGTTATATAAATGCATCTTAAGAGGGTTGGGTGAGTTAGTACAGAAGGAGTTAGATAGGAAAATACCAGGTAGCATAAATGAGTTTAAAAGAAGGGTGATGAATGAAATATCAAAAGAAATGGTATATAAAGAGAGTAGTGTACTTGAAGGGGAAGTATTATCAAAGATATTAATGGTGGTAAGTATGTTGTACGGTGTAACTGTGTATTTGTATTTTAAATGGAATCGACCGATGGAATATAGGGCATATAAGGAGAATGATAGGGAACATATTTTGAGGATTCAATGTAATGAGGAATATTGCAAATTATTGAGTGAGAAGGATAATTGTGGGAATAACTTTAATACAAGATATGGGGGTATGGACGACAGTGAATATGAAGATGAAGAAACTGTTAAAGTGAGTGACAGAATTGAAAGGAGAATAAATGTATGCATAAATGGTGTAAAAAGAAGAATGATGACATATGTGAATATGAAGGAGAATGAATATTGTAGTTTAATTGATACGGGGGTGCTAGTGTCATTGGTAAATGCGTCGGTTATTAATGAAATTGACAGGTACAATTGGGAAGTGAAAAGACAGTGCACGAGTGTGAGAATTCATGGGATAGATCAGTGAAGTTTACTTGTTTGGGAAGAGGTGAGGTTGAAGGTGAAACTAGGGAGTATGGAAGTTGAACATAATTTTACTGTAATGGGGGATAATGAAATGCCTAGTGTTTTTTTTTTTTTAAAGGAATCGATTTTTTAGGGTTGCATGATGTGTCAGTTCATATCGGTAAGGGTTTGCTTTTGAAGAATGGCTGTAAGTTAATAGTAATTGAGGATAATAGCATATTCATGGCGAATTTTGTTGGCATGATTGATATTACGAAGAGTGAAAATGATTTGTTGACCAAAGAAGAGGTAGAAGAGATGCAAGATGATTGTTTAGAAATTAATAGGTTATGTGAATGCATTTTGAATGGTAGTAGGGTAGAAGAATGGCCGTCTGATTTGGAAGTGTATAAGAAAGTTGTTAAAAGATTTATTGTTTGTAAGAATATTGCGTATTTTTCGCATAGGGGAATGGATAAAGATATATATGTTCCTGTATTTCCGATGCATGGGGCTGTAAGTATGTGTATGTTACTGCATGACAGGTATGGGCATATGGGGAAGAATAAATTATGGGAGTGCATGCGAGAGAGATTGTTTACACTTGGGTTGAGCCAAATTTGTAAGGATGTAGCGACTAATTGTGAAGATTGTCAAAAGGGGAAGTATCAGAGAGTGCATGCAAGTCCGCCTGTTTTGAGGTTACATATGAAAGAACCCTTTGAGATGTTTGTGATTGATTGTGTTTCGTTGCCTGTGACTGCGAGGGGACACGTGAGAATAATTATTATGGTAGATCACATGAGTAAGTTTACGTATGCAGTACCTATAAAGAATAAAAGGAGCGAAACTGTAACAAGAATGTTAAGTCAAGTAATGTTTCCAATATGTGTGTGTAAGCCTGTGAAAATGTTAATTGATAATGGACCTGAGTTTGTTGGATTGGAGTTTGAGCAGATGTTAAGAGAATGGGGTATTGAGCATGTGTGTTCAACTCCGTATATGCCTAGTGCGAATGGATTGGCTGAAAGGACTGTAAGAACAATAACTGAAATTTTACGAATGATGAGTACATGTGATAACGATTAGGATTTTTGTGTTGGTAGAGCGTCGTGGGTTTATAATGCAACAGTGCATAAGAGTACAGGTATGTCTCAATGTAAGTTTGTGTTAAATTTTGAAAAGATAGTAAGACCGAGGTTAGGTGTGTTGGAGGATGATAGATATGTGTGGAGGAAAGCAAATGAGAGGCTTGAAAGCTTTAAAGTTGGTGAGAGAGTGAAGAAAAAGGTAATTGAAAAGGGTAGAATGAATGTGAATAAGGTGCGTGATAAGTTTGAAGGTCCATATGAGGTGTTAGAAGTTGGTTCAAGTGGATTAAGTTATGATTTTGGTAAATTGTGTGTGGATGGTAGTGTGGGAAGAGTTAGGGCACACCACAACGAGTTGCATAAATGGGAGGAGGTACCTGAGTGTATCCAGGAGAATGGGATGAGTAAATGTATAAAAGGAACAAGTGTGAACCTAGTATATATGAGGAGGTAAACGGTTGGTGTTAGTAGAATATATGAAAAAGATGAATAAGAAAGCTTTTAGTAAGAATAAAAGAAGGGGAAATTTTATAAGTAAAAGTGAGAATAGGAATAAGTATGATAAGTAGGGTAAATGTGCAAGTGAATTGGAAGATAAATGTATTAATACAGATGAAACGTGGCTGAGTATGAATAATACTTATAGTGTGTGTGGTTTTTCCTTAGATGATGTAAAAAAAAAAGTATGACTGATGCGAGAATGAGAGATAGGACAATGATAAATAGTATAAATGAATCTTTTATTAAAGTAGAAAATGGTTTGGATAAAATGGATGAATTGTTGCCGGAAATAAGTGAGATTTTAGGGCCAGGTGATAGTAAGGTAGATGGGATAGTGCATGATATATTAGATGATAGGAGTATAGATGAGAATCGGAATAGGACAATGAATGATAGCGATATGGAAGAAGTGAATGAGAGAGTATATGAAGGCCCAGTTACTCGAAGCAGAGGTCCTGTTTCCGACTGCGACTGGGACTGAAATCTTTCTACCCGGAGATAGCTACCCGCGGATAGCGTTATGTTCGGCTAGCAGTAAATAACTTTCTCGATTAGTAAGGCCAGGTAGTAACAGACGATGCTATAGTATAGGACCCTAGTGAGGAAATGAGGAAATAATAAAAAGAAAAAAAAACATGAAGTAATGAACAATTAAAATAAAATACTTTAAAACATTAACATTAAAACAGAAAAGAGGAAAATTTCCCTGTTTTACGAAAATAGGATGAAAACTTCGAAATCAACAGGGAAATTTTACTCTGTTTCGCATTTATGAAAAGCACAATACATAAGAAAAGAAAAATAAGAGAAGCTATAAAATCTCTAACAAATAGTAGAAAAGTTGGTTCTATTAATGAGAGTACTAATACTCTGGAGTATATATAGACCTAACCACTGAAAGTCATACTTATACTTACTTATACTTGGTATACTTGGTATACTGAAAGTCATAATGACAGATGGAGGAAAATTTCCGTTGTTTTGGGAAATTTTGAGTTCAAAAGGGTAAAAAGGAAAATAAAATACTAAAATCAAGTGGGAAATTTTATTCGAAGGTTCCATATGAAAGAGCCCGTGTCTAGCAAGAAGGGCTGGGCAATCTCACAAGCAAGCAAGCAAGATGGTAAAATAAAATTGGGAGAAGACACAAAATCTATGACAAGTAGCAAAAAAGATTGTTTCTGTTTCTGAGGGCACGAATTCTGAACAGATGGCAGTGGGAATAGATCGAGAGTTTAACTGTTACGTTGTTGCAGCTTAACTATCCCTCCCGGCAAACTGAGGATTGACGAAACTTTTAACCCGACCCAAAGAATTCCTATTATACAATAGGTTGAAAACAACTGAATCAGTCTTCATGTTAAAGATAATATTACTATTTACTTGGAATTTTCTCCTCAAATAAGAATTAAACTTATGTTATCGGTATGCATTCAATACATTATGTACTTCTGTTTTTCATAACTTTATATATGGTATTCTCTAAATTATCCATCCTTGTTCAATATCTACTATTATTTTTCTTGCTTCACACTAATGTATAAAAATATTTTGTTTTCAAAGACATATAAAAAGTTTTTCTTTTAGTAAACTCGTAATTTTCTCTTCACAAATATTTGTTTTGTATCTAGATTTCTATTATGCTTTAGGCCTACTGTATTCCTATTGATGAATGTAACTCAAGTTCAGAAGATAGCCATGAACTAATGGCTGGCTGAAACTGTAGTTAGTAAAATAAATGTAAAGTAAAACCATGGAAAAGAGTTTCATTTTTACCCCCTGATGAGTAAATGTCGTGAGGTGATAGAAGCCATAGGCCTCCTGTATTCCTATTGTTGAATGTACATCAAGTTCAGAAGATAGCCATGAACTAATGGCTGGCTAAAACTGTAGTTAGTAAAATAAATGTAAAGTAAAACCATGGAAAAGAGTTTCATTTTTACCCACTGATGAGTTAATGTCGTGAGGTGATAGAAGCCATATGTTCAATTGATCATTATATATATATATATATATATATATATATATATATATATATATATATATATATATATATATATATATATATATATATATATATATATATATATATGTGTGTGTGTATATATATATATATATATATATATATATATATATATATATATATATATATATATATATATATATATATATATATATATATATATATATATATGTAGAACAAGGATATATTTTGCTTGAGAAAGGGAATTTTTTAAGACCAAAACAGGGAAATTTAGTCTAGCCCATCTTGCAACACTGATATAACAGACCTATCACTATATCAGTCATAAATGTTGACATGCGAATTTGGGTTTTGAATAACTGCACAGATATTGAAGAAAAAAAATTCTCATTCCTAATTTTGCTTACATTATGGAATAAAGAATTAGTGGACGCAAATTTAAAACAATAAGAAATTCCATTTAGGCAGCAAGTTGCATCCGGAAGCAGGCCTCGTGGTTGAAGGATCAAATTTGGTAATTTTCAAGTTTTTTACTATTATTATTATTATTATTATTATTATTATTATTATTATTATTATTATTATTACCTGCTAAGCTACAACCCTAGTTGGAAAAGCAGGATATGCTGTAAGCCCAGGGCCTCCAACAGGGAAAGTAACCCAGTAAGGAAAGGAAACTAGGAAAAATAGAATATTTTAAGAACAGTAACAAAATTAAAATAAATATTTCCAATATAAACTTTAACAAAACAAGATGAAGAGAAGACAGTGGAAGACCATGGTACAGAGGCTATGGCACTACCCAAGACTAGAGAGCAATAGTTTGATTTTCTTGACAAAAATACATCTCTGCCTGCTAGAAATAGAAAAAAATGTTTGCAAAACATGGATTTGGTAAAAAACTTGAACCACATACATGGTATTATCAGAATCATGTAAAATATTGATATCTTAGGATAGTCGTTCGGGGGTTAGAACCCATGATATCTGAGGGTAATTCTCTTGTAATATCACTCGCAGAAATATTATACAGTAAGAAGCTGCCGGAAGGACCTTCCATCCGGAGGACATGGCTATCTTACCCAAAAATAGATTTTTCCTAGGTAAAAATCTGTTTTAAAAACATTATAAGAGAAATTTCATATATAACGGATTTTGAGCGATGCGAAAAATCTAGCCATGACATCCTGATGGAAGGTTCCTTCAGTAGCTTCCTAGGGTATATTTAACTACAGATAGGAAGCTACTGAAGGAACCTTCCGTCAGGACGTCATGGCTTGAGCCAAAAAAAACTATTAAAAGACATGTCAGCCTGTTCAACATAAAACGGATTTTGACCGAAGCAAAAAATATTTTTGGGTGAGATGGCCATGACGGTTTTTCTACGTGTTTGAACTGTTAAAATTCTACCGATTCAACTACCTGATTAGGAAGATCATTCAATGACTTGGTCACAAGTGGAATAAAACTTCTAGAATAATGTGCAATATTGAGCCTCATGATGGAAAAGACCTGACTATTAGAATTAACTGCATGCCCAGTATTACTAATATGATGGAACTGTCCAGGAAGATCTGAATGTAGAGGATGGTCAGATTTATCAAAAAATATTCTCGACTGAAATACATCTGTGGTTGCCACAAATAGAAATGATTTTTGCGACATGTTGGGTTGGTAGAGAATTTGAGCCCCATACATAGTATAATCAGAATCATGAATAATATTGTATCTAACCCATTTCAGAATTTTGCGATAGAGGGGTAAAAATGGGTAAATTTCACTTTTTTGACTTTTCTCGACTGAAATACATATCTGGTTGCCAGACATAGAAACAATATTTGCGTCACATTGAGTTGGTATAGAATTTGAGCCCCATACATAGTATAATCAGAATTATGAATAATATTGTATCTAACCCATTCCAGAATTTTGCGATAGAGGGGTAGAAATGGGTAAATTTCACTTTTTTGACTTTTCTCGACTGAAATACATATCTGGTTGCCAGACATAGAAACAATTTTTGCGTCACATTGAGTTGGTATAGAATTTGAGCCCCATACAGAGTATAATCAGAATCATGAATAATATTGCATCTAACCCATTTCAGAATTTTGCGATAGAGGGGTAAATATGGGTAATTTTCACTTTTTCTACTTTTCTCGACTGATATACATATCTGGTTGCCAGACATAGAAACAATTTTTACGTCACATTGAGTTGGTATAGAATTTGAGCCCCATACATAGTATAATCAGAATCATGAATAATACTGTATCTAACCCATTTCAGAATTTTGCGATAGAGGGGTGAAAATGGGTAATTTTCACTTTTTTGACTTTTTTCGACTGAAATACATATCTGGTTGCCAGACATAGAAACAATTTTTGCGTCACATTGAGTTGGTATAGAATTTGAGCCCCATACATAGTATAATCAGAATCATGAATAAAATTGTATCTAACCCATTTCAGAATTTTGCGATAGAGGGGTAAAAATGGGTAAATTTCTCTTTTTTGACTTTTCTCGACGGATATACATATCTGGTTGCCAGACATAGAAACAATTTTTGCGTCACAATGAGTTGGTATAGAATTTGAGCCCCATACATAGAATAATCAGAATCATGAATAATATTGTATCTAACCCATTTCAGAATTTTGCGATAGAGGGGTAAAAATGGGTAATTTTCACTTTTTTTACTTTTCTCGACTGATATACATATCTGGTTGCCGGACATATAAACAATTTTTGCGTCACATTGAGTTTGTATAGAATTTGAGCCCTATACATAGTATAATCAGAATCATGAATAATATTGTATCTAACCTATTTCAGAATTTTACGATAGAGGGGTAAAAATGAGTAATTTTCACTTTTTTTACTTTTCTCGACTGATATACATATCTGGTTGCCAGACATAGAAACAATTTTTGCATCACAATGAGTTGGTATAGAATTTGAGCCCCATACATAGTATAATCAGAATCATGAATAATATTGTATCTAACCCATTTCAGAATTTTGCGATAGAGGGGTAAAAATGGGTAATTTTCACTCTTTTGACTTTTCTCGACTGATATACATATCTGGTTGCCAGACATAGAAACAATTTTTGCGTCACATTGAGTTGGTATAGAATTTGAGCCCCATACATAGTATAATCAGAATCATGAATAATATTATCTAATCCATTCCAGAATTCTGCGATAGAGTGGTAAAAATGGGTAATTTTCACTTTTTTGACTTTTCTCGACTGAAATACATACAGTATCTGGTTGCCAGACATAGAAACAATTTTAGCGTCATATTGAGTTGGTATAGAATTTAAGCCCCATACATAGTATAATCAGAATCATGAATAATATTGTATCTAACCCATTTCAGAATTTTGCGATAGAGGGGTAGAAATGGGTAATTTTCACTTTTTTGACTTTTCTCGACTGATATACATATCTGGTTGCCAGACATAGAAACAATTTTTGCGTCACAATGAGTTGGTATAGAATTTGAGCCTCATACATATTATGATCAGAATCATGAATAATATTGTATCTAACATATTTCAGAATTTTGCGATAGAAGGGCAAAAATGGGTAATTTTCACTTTTTTAACTTTCCTCGACTGATATACATATCTGGTTGCCAGACATAGAAACAATTTTTGCGTCACATTGAGTTGGTATAGAATTTGAGCCCCATACATAGTATAATCAGAATCATGAATAATATTTTATCTAATCCATTCCAGAATTCTGCGATAGAGGGGTAAAAATGGGTAATTTTTACTTTTTTTACTTTTCTCGACTGAAATACATATCTGGTTGCCAGACATAGAAACAATTTTTGCGTCACATTGAGTTGGTATAGAAGTTGAGCCCCATACATAGTATAATCAGAATCATGAATAATATTGTATCTAACCCATTTCAGAATTTTGCGATAGAGGGGTAAAGATGGGTAATTTTCACTTTTTTTACTTTTCTCGACTGATATACATATCTGGTTGCCAGACATAGAAACAATTTTTGCGTCACAATGAGTTGGTATAGAATTTGAGCCTCATACATATTATAATCAGAATCATGAATAATATTGTATCTAACCTATTTCAGAATTTTGCGATAGAGGGGTAAAAATGGGTAATTTTCACTTTTTTGACTTTTCTCGACTGATATACATATCTGGTTGCCAGACATAGAAACAATTTTTGAGTCACAATGAGTTGGTATAGAATTTGAGCCCCATACATAGTATAATCAGAATCATGAATAACATTTTATCTAATCCATTCCAGAATAAGGCGAGAGAGTGGTAAAAATGGGTAATTTTCACTATTTTTACTTTTCTCGACTGAAATACATATCTGGTTGCCAGACATAGAAACAATTTTTGCGTCACATTGAGTTGGTATAGAATTTGAGCCCCATACATAGTATAATCAGAATCATGAATAATACTGTATCTAACCCATTTCAGAATTTTGCGATAGAGGGGTAAAAATGGGTAATTTTCACTTTTTTTGACTTTTCTCGACTGAAATACATATCTGGTTGCCAGACATAGAAACAATTTTTGCATCACATTAAGTTGGTATAGAATTTGAGCCCCATACATAGTATATTCAGAATCATGAATAAAATTGTATCTAACCCATTTCAGAATTTTGCGATAGAGGGGTAAAAATGGGTAAATTTCACTTTTTTTACTTTTCTCGACTGATATACATATCTGGTTGCCAGACATAGAAACAATTTTTGCGTCACAATGAGTTGGTAGAGAATTTGAGCCCCATACATAGTATAATCAGAATCATGAATAATATTGTATCTAACCCATTTCAGAATTTTGCGATAGAGGGGTAAAAATGGGTAATTTTCCCTTTTTTTACTTTTCTCGACTGATATACATATCTGGTTGCCAGACATAGAAACAATTTTTGCGTCACATTGAGTTGGTATTGAATTTGAGCCCCATACATAGTATAATCAGAATCATGAATAATATTGTATCTAACCCATTTCAGAATTTTGCGATAGAGGGGTAAAAATGGGTAATTTTCACTTTTTTTACTTTTCTCGACTGATATACATATCTGGTTGCCAGACATAGAAACAATTTTTGCGTCACATTGAGTTGGTATAGAATTTGAGCCCCATACATAGTATAATCAGAATCATGAATAATATTGTATCTAACCTATTTCAGAATTTTGCGATAGAGGGGTAAAAATGAGTAATTTTCACTTTTTTGACTTTTCTCGACTGATATACATATCTGGTTGCCAGACATAGAAACAATTTTTGCATCACAATGAGTTGGTATAAAATTTGAGCCCCATACATATTATAATCAGAATCATGAATAATATTGTATCTAACCCATTTCAGAATTTTGCGATAGAGGGGTAAAAATGGGTAATTTTCACTCTTTTGACTTTTCTCGACTGATATACATATCTGGTTGCCAGACATAGAAACAATTTTTGCATCACATTGAGTTGGTATAGAATTTGAGCCCCATACATAGTATAATCAGAATCATGAATAATATTATCTAATCCATTCCAGAATTCTGCGATAGAGTGGTAAAAATGGGTAATTTTAACTTTTTTTACTTTTCTCGACTGAAATACATACAGTATCTGGTTGCCAGACATAGAAACAATTTTAGCGTCATATTGAGTTGGTATAGAATTTGAGCCCCATACATAGTATAATCAGAATCATGAATAATATTGTATCTAACCCATTTCAGAATTTTGCGATAGAGGGGTAAAAATGGGTAATTTTCACTTTTTTGACTTTTCTCGACTGATATACATATCTGGTTGCCAGACATAGAAACAATTTTTGCGTCACAATGAGTTGGTATAGAATTTGAGCCTCATACATATTATGATCAGAATCATGAATAATATTGTATCTAACATATTTCAGAATTTTGCGATAGAAGGGCAAAAATGGGTAATTTTCAGTTTTTTGACTTTTCTCGACTGATATACATATCTGGTTGCCAGACATAGAAACAATTTTTGCGTCACATTGAGTTGGTATAGAATTTGAGCCCCATACATAGTATA
This sequence comes from Palaemon carinicauda, assembly GCF_036898095.1. NCBI lineage: Eukaryota > Metazoa > Arthropoda > Malacostraca > Decapoda > Palaemonidae > Palaemon > Palaemon carinicauda. The sequence goes on from NC_090745.1 coordinate 73,755,257, forward strand.
ATCAGAATCATGAATAATATTTTATCTAATCCATTCCAGAATTCTGCGATAGAGGGGTAAAAATGGGTAATTTTTACTTTTTTTACTTTTCTCGACTGAAATACATATCTGGTTGCCAGACATAGAAACAATTTTTGCGTCACATTGAGTTGGTATAGAATTTGAGCCCCATACATAGTATAATCAGAATCATGAATAATATTGTATGTAACCCATATCAGAATTTTGCGATAGAGGGGTAAAGATGGGTAATTTTCACTTTTTTTACTTTTCTCGACTGATATACATATCTGGTTGCCAGACATAGAAACAATTTTTTGCGTCACAATGAGTTGGTATAGAATTTGAGCCTCATACATATTATAATCAGAATCATGAATAATATTGTATCTAACCTATTTCAGGATTTTGCGATAGAGGGGTAAAAATGGGTAATTTTCACTTTTTTGACTTTTCTCGACTGATATACATATCTGGTTGCCAGACATAGAAACAATTTTTGCGTCACATTGAGTTGGTATAAAATTTGAGCCCCATACATAGTATAATCAGAATCATAAATAACATTTTATCTAATCCATTCCAGAATTAGGCGAGAGAGTGGTAAAAATGGGTAATTTTCACTTTTTTTACTTTTCTCGACTGAAATACATATCTGGTTGCCAGACATAGAAACAATTTTTGTGTCACATTGAGTTGGTATAGAATTTGAGCCCCATACATAGTATAATCAGAATCATGAATAATACTGTATCTAACCCATTTCAGAATTTTGCGATAGAGGGGTAAAAATGGGTAATTTTCACTTTTTTTACTTTTCTTGACTGAAATACATATCTGGTTGCCAGACATAGAAACAATTTTTGCATCACATTAAGTTGGTATAGAATTTGAGCCCCATACATAGTATAATCAGTATCATGAATAAAATTGTATCTAACCCATTTCAGAATTTTGCGATAGAGGGGTAAAAATGGGTAAATTTCACTTTTTATACTTTTCTCGACAGATATACATATCTGGTTGCCAGACATAGAAACAATTTTTGCGTCACAATGAGTTGGTAGAGAATTTGAGCCCCATACATAGTATAATCAGAATCATGAATAATATTGTATCTAACCCATTTCAGAATTTTGCGATAGAGGGGTAAAAATGGGTAATTTTCACTTTTTTGAATTTTCTCGACTGATATACATATCTGGTTGCCAGACATAGAAACAATTTTTGCATCACATTAAGTTGGTATAGAATTTGAGCCCCATACATAGTATAATCAGAATCATGAATAAAATTGTATCTAACCCATTTCAGAATTTTGCGATAGAGGGGTAAAAATGAGTAAATTTCACTTTTTATACTTTTCTCGACAGATATACATATCTGGTTGCCAGACATAGAAACAATTTTTGCGTCACAATGAGTTGGTAGAGAATTTGAGCCCCATACATAGTATAATCAGAATCATGAATAATATTGTATCTAACCCATTTCAGAATTTTGCGATAGAGGGGTAGAAATGGGTAATTTTCACTTTTTTGACTTTTCTCGACTGATATACATATCTGGTTGCCAGACATAGAAACAATTTTTGCGTCACAATGAGTTGGTATAGAATTTGAGCCTCATACATATTATGATCAGAATCATGAATAATATTGTATCTAACATATTTCAGAATTTTGCGATAGAAGGGCAAAAATGGGTTATTTTCAGTTTTTTGACTTTTCTCGACTGATATACATATCTGGTTGCCAGACATAGAAACAATTTTTGCGTCACATTGAGTTGGTATAGAATTTGAGCCCCATACATAGTATAATCAGAATCATGAATAATATTTTATCTAATCCATTCCAGAATTCTGCGATAGAGGGGTAAAAATGGGTAATTTTTACTTTTTTTACTTTTCTCGACTGAAATACATATCTGGTTGCCAGACATAGAAACAATTTTTGCGTCACATTGAGTTGGTATAGAATTTGAGCCCCATACATAGTATAATCAGAATCATGAATAATATTGTATGTAACCCATATCAGAATTTTGCGATAGAGGGGTAAAGATGGGTAATTTTCACTTTTTTTACTTTTCTCGACTGATATACATATCTGGTTGCCAGACATAGAAACAATTTTTGCGTCACAATGAGTTGGTATAGAATTTGAGCCTCATACATATTATAATCAGAATCATGAATAATATTGTATCTAACCTATTTCAGAATTTTGCGATAGAGGGGTAAAAATGGGTAATTTTCACTTTTTTGACTTTTCTCGACTGATATACATATCTGGTTGCCAGACATAGAAACAATTTTTGCGTCACATTGAGTTGGTATAGAATTTGAGCCCCATACATAGTATAATCAGAATCATGAATAACATTTTATCTAATCCATTCCAGAATTAGGCGAGAGAGTGGTAAAAATGGGTAATTTTCACTTTTTTTACTTTTCTCGACTGAAATACATATCTGGTTGCCAGACATAGAAACAATTTTTGTGTCACATTGAGTTGGTATAGAATTTGAGCCCCATACATAGTATAATCAGAATCATGAATAATACTGTATCTAACCCATTTCAGAATTTTGCGATAGAGGGGTAAAAATGGGTAATTTTCACTTTTTTTACTTTTCTTGACTGAAATACATATCTGGTTGCCAGACATAGAAACAATTTTTGCATCACATTAAGTTGGTATAGAATTTGAGCCCCATACATAGTATAATCAGTATCATGAATAAAATTGTATCTAACCCATTTCAGAATTTTGCGATAGAGGGGTAAAAATGGGTAAATTTCACTTTTTATACTTTTCTCGACAGATATACATATCTGGTTGCCAGACATAGAAACAATTTTTGCGTCACAATGAGTTGGTAGAGAATTTGAGCCCCATACATAGTATAATCAGAATCATGAATAATATTGTATCTAACCCATTTCAGAATTTTGCGATAGAGGGGTAAAAATGGGTAATTTTCACTTTTTATAATTTTCTCGACTGATATACATATCTGGTTGCCAGACATAGAAACAATTTTTGCATCACATTAAGTTGGTATAGAATTTGAGCCCCATACATAGTATAATCAGAATCATGAATAAAATTGTATCTAACCCATTTCAGAATTTTGCGATAGAGGGGTAAAAATGAGTAAATTTCACTTTTTATACTTTTCTCGACAGATATACATATCTGGTTGCCAGACATAGAAACAATTTTTGCGTCACAATGAGTTGGTAGAGAATTTGAGCCCCATACATAGTATAATCAGAATCATGAATAATATTGTATCTAACCCATTTCAGAATTTTGCGATAGAGGGGTAAAAATGGGTAATTTTCACTTTTTTTACTTTTCTCGACTGATATACATATCTGGTTGCCAGACATAGAAACAATTTTTGCGTCACATTGAGTTGGTATAGAATTTGAGCCCCATACATAGTATAATCAGAATCATGAAAAATATTTTATTTAATCCATTCCAGAATTCTGCGAGAGTGGTAAAAATGGGTAATTTTCACTTTTTTTTACTTTTCTCGACTGAAATACATATCTGGTTGCCAGACATAGAAACAATTTTTGCGTCACATTGAGTTGGTATAGAATTTGAGCCCCATACATAGTATAATCAGAATCATGAATAATACTGTATCTAACCCATTTCAGAATTTTGCGATAGAGGGGTAAAAATGGGTAATTTTCACTTTTTTGACTTTTCTTGACTGAAATACATATCAGGTTGCCAGACATAGAAACAATTTTTGCATCACATTAAGTTGGTATAGAATTTGAGCCCCATACATAGTATAATCAGAATCATGAATAAAATTGTATCTAACCCATTTCAGAATTTTGCGATAGAGGGGTAAAAATGGGTAATTTTCACTTTTTTGACTTTTCTTGACTGAAATACATATCAGGTTGCCAGACATAGAAACAATTTTTGCATCACATTAAGTTGGTATAGAATTTGAGCCCCATACATAGTATAATCAGAATCATGAATAATACTGTATCTAACCCATTTCAGAATTTTGCGATAGAGGGGTAAAAATGGGTAATTTTCACTTTTTTGACTTTTCTTGACTGAAATACATATCTGGTTGCCAGACATAGAAACAATTTTTGCGTCACATTGAGTTGGTATAGAATTTGAGCCCCATACATAGTATAATCAGAATCATGAATAATACTGTATCTAACCCATTTCAGAATTTTGCGATAGAGGGGTAAAAATGGGTAATTTTCACTTTTTTTTACTTTTCTTGACTGAAATACATATCTGATTGCCAGACATAGAAACAATTTTTGCATCACATTAAGTTGGTATAGAATTTGAGCCCCATACATAGTATAATCAGAATCATGAATATAATTGTATCTAACCCATTTCATAATTTTGCGATAGAGGGGTAAAAATGGGTAAATTTCACTTTTTATACGTTTCTCGACAGATATACATATCTGGTTGCCAGACATAGAAACAATTTTTGCGTCACAATGAGTTGGTAGAGAATTCGAGCCCCATACATAGTATAATCAGAATCATGAATAATATTGTATCTAACACATTTCAGAATTTTGCGATAGAGGGGTAAAAATGGGTAATTTTCACTTTTTTGACTTTTCTCGACTGATATACATATCTGGTTGCCAGACATAGAAACAATTTTTGCGTCACATTGAGTTGGTATAGAATTTGAGCCCCATACATAGTATAATCAGAATCATGAAAAATATTTTATTTAATCCATTCCAGAATTCTGCGATAGAGTGGTAAAAATGGGTAATTTTCACTTTTTTTACTTTTCTCGACTGAAATACATATCTGGTTGCCAGACCTAGAAACAATTTTTGCGTCACATTGAGTTGGTATAGAATTTGAGCAACATACATATTATAATCAGAATCATGAATAATATTGTATCTAACCCATTTCAGAATTTTGCGATAGAGGGGTAAAAATGGGTAATTTTCACTTTTTTGACTTTCCTCGACTGAAATACATATCTGGTTGCCAGACATAGAAACAATTTTTGCGTCACATTGAGTTGGTATAGAATTTGAGCCCCATACATATTATAATCAGAATCATGAAAAATATTTTATTTAATCCATTCCAGAATTCTGCGATAGAGTGGTAAAAATGGGTAATTTTCACTTTTTTTACTTTTCTCGACTGAAATACATATCTGGTTGCCAGACCTAGAAAAAATTTTTGCGTCACATTGAGTTGGTATAGAATTAGAGCAACATACATAGTATAATCAGAATCATGAATAATATTGTATCTAACCTATTTCAGAATTTTGCGATAGAGGGGTAAAAATGGGTAAATTTCACTTTTTATACTTTTCTCGACAGATATATATATCTGGTTGCCAGACATAGAAACAATTTTTGCGTCACAATGAGTTGGTAGAGAATTTGAGCCCCATACATAGTATAATCAGAATCATGAATAATATTGTATCTAACCCATTTCAGAATTTTGCGATAGAGGGGTAAAAATGGGTAATTTTCACTTTTTTGACTTTTCTCGACTGATATACATATCTGGTTGCCAGACATAGAAACAATTTTTGCGTCATATTGAGTTGGTATAGAATTTGAGCCCCATACATAGTATAATCAGAATCATGAAAAATATTTTATTTAATCCATTCCAGAATTCTGCGATAGAGTGGTAAAAATGGGTAATTTTCACTTTTTTACTTTTCTCGACTGAAATACATATCTGGTTGCCAGACCTAGAAACAATTTTTGCGTCACATTGAGTTGGTATAGAATTTGAGCAACATACATATTATAATCAGAATCATGAATAATATTGTATCTAACCCATTTCAGAATTTTGCGATAGAGCGGTAAAAATGGGTAATTTTCACTTTTTTTACTTTCCTCGACTGAAATACATATCTGGTTGCCAGACATAGAAACAATTTTTGCGTCACATTGAGTTGGTATAGAATTTGAGCCCCATACATAGTATAATCAGAATCATGAAAAATATTTTATTTAATCCATTCCAGAATTCTGCGATAGAGTGGTAAAAATGGGTAATTTTCACTTTTTTTACTTTTCTCGACTGAAATACATATCTGGTTGCCAGACCTAGAAACAATTTTTGCGTCACATTGAGTTGGTATAGAATTTGAGCAACATACATATTATAATCAGAATCATGAATAATATTGTATCTAACCTATTTCAGAATTTTGCGATAGAGGGGTAAAAATGAGTAATTTTCACTTTTTTTACTTTTCTCGACTGATATACATATCTGGTTACCAGACATAGAAACAATTTTTGCGTCACATTGAGTTGGTATTGAATTTGAGCCCCATACATAGTATAATCAGAATCATGAATAATATTGTATTTAACCCATTTCAGAATTTTGCGATAGAGGGGTAAAAATGGGTAATTTTCACTTTTTTGACTTTCCTCGACTGAAATACATATCTGGTTGCCAGACATAGAAACAATTTTTGCGTCACATTGAGTTGGTATAGAATTTGAGCCCCATACATAGTGTAATCAGAATCATGAAAAATATTTTATTTAATCCATTCCAGAATTCTGCGGTAGAGTGGTAAAAATGGGTAATTTCCACTTTTTTTTACTTTTCTCGACTGAAATACATATCTGGTTGCCAGACCTAGAAACAATTTTTGCGTCACATTGAGTTGGTATAGAATTTGAGCAACATACATATTATAATCAGAATCATGAATAATATTGTATCTAACCTATTTCAGAATTTTGCGATAGAGGGGTAAAAATGAGTAATTTTCACTTTTTTGACTTTTCTCGACTGATATACATATCTGGTTGCCAGACATAGAAACAATATTTGCGTCACAATGAGTTGGTATAGAATTTGAGCCCCATACATATTATAATCAGAATCATGAATAATATTGTATCTAACCCATTTCAGAATTTTGCGATAGAGGGGTAAAAATGGGTAATTCTCACTTATTTTACTTTTCTCGACTGAAATACATACAGTATCTGGTTGCCAGACATAGAAACAATTTTTGCGTCACATTGAGTTGGTATAGAATTTGAGCCCCATACATAGTATATTCAGAATCATGAATAATATTGTATCTAACCCATTTCAGAATTTTGCGATAGAGGGGTAAAAATGGGTAATTTTCACTTTTTTTACTTTTCTCGACTGATATACATATCTGGTTGCCAGACATAGAAACAATTTTTGCGTCAAAATGAGTTGGTACAGAATTTGAGCCTCATACATATTTTAATCAGAATCATGAATAATATTGTATCTAAGCTATTTCAGAATTTTGCGATAGAGGGGTAAAAATGGGTAATTTTCACTTTTTTGACCTTTCTCGACTGATATACATATCTGGTTGCCAGACATAGAAACAATTTTTGCATCACATTGAGTTGGTATAGAATTTAAGCCCCATACATAGTATAATCAGAATCATGAATAATATTTTATCTTATTCATTCCAGAATTCTGCGATAGAGTGGTAAAAATGGGTAATTTTCACTTTTTTTACTTTTCTCGACTGAAATACATATCTGGTTGCCAGACATAGAAACAATTTTTGCGTCACATTGAGTTGGTATAGAATTTGAGCCCCATACATAGTATAATCAGAATCATGAATAATATCGTATCTAACCCATTTCAGAATTTTGCGATAGAGGGGTAAAAATGGGTAATTTTAACTTTTTTGACTTTTCTAGACTGATATACATATCTGGTTGCCAGACATAGAAACAATTTTTGCGTCACATTGAGTTGGTATAGAATTTGAGCCCCATACATAGTATAATCCTAATCATGAATAATATTGTATCTAACCCATTTCAGAATTTTGCGATAGAGGGGTAAACATGGGTAATTTTCACTTCTTTGACTTCTCTCGACTGAAATACATATCTGGTTGCCAGACATAGAAACAATTTTTGCGTCACATTGAGTTGGTATAGAATTTGAGCCCCATACATAGTATAATCAGAATCATGACTAATATTGTATCTAACCATTTCAGAATTTTGCGATAGAGGGGTAAAAATGGGTAAATTTCACTTTTTTGACTTTTCTCGACTGAAATACATATCTGGTTGCCAGACATAGAAACAATTTTTGCGTCACAATGAGTTGGTATAGAATTTGAGCCCCATACATAGTATAATCAGAATCATGAATAATATTGTATCTAACCCATTTCAGAATTTTGCGATAGAGGGGTAAAAATGGGTAAATTTCACTTTTTTTACTTTTCTTGACTGAAATACATATCTGGTTGCCAGACATAGAAACAATTTTTGCGTCACATTGAGTTGGTATAGAATTTGAGCCCCATACATAGTATAATCAGAATCATGAATAATATTGTATCTAACCCATTTCAGTGTTGGACAAGTTGAAGTCAAACGACCATAGAATGGTGAAAAGCAAATTTTGTTTAAATCTAAGGAAGGAAACAGATAATCTTGTTTTAAAAAAGAAAATAAATACTCCTGTAATAAGAGAGAAATATTATGACTATTTTAGCAATACAAAATGGGTACTCTCATCTGCATGATGAAATGGAAGCAAATAAAGAAGAAATTAACAGTAATTTAACATAATTTGTATTGGAATCAGCTCAAGAGACAGGTGGTAAAGTTCCTAAACAAGACCAAAGAAAAGTATCAGGAAAAAACAAAAACAATAAAGAAAAGATTGGAGATTTGATGGTAAAATCCATGAGAGATGAAATAGAATTAGCAGAACTATACAAAGCAATAAACAAACTAGAAACCCCAAGACATTCGTAAACACAGTCCGACAAAAATTTAGGAAACCCCAAAGAAAGGAAGAAGCATCAAATTGATAAAAAGAAGACTTGGATCAGGGTGCCAACAGATGTTTGATTTTCAGGATGAAAATGGAAGTGTCATCAATAATAGAGAAGGAGGATTAAAAGTTGCAGAGGATTTCTATACAATGCTATACAATAGTGATATAAGAAACAACTTTGCCTGTTGAAATAATGAAACACCTGAGCCGGTATCAAAAGTAACAGTAGGAAAAGGAAAGAAATTATTGAAAAGCACCAAATGTCTGCAAGAATGCTCTATACCTACAGCTTGGAAAAACTTTATATTAATTCACAAAAAGGGAGACACAAAAGTCTGAAAAATTTACGCCCATTAACTTTATTCTCCGTAAAATATAAGATATTTACAAAGACCATATTAGGCCGAATAGAAAGACAGCTAGCCTTTATTCAACCAAGAGAGCAGGCAAGCTATTGAAGTGGATATTCACCAACTGACCACATCCATGTAATTGACCAGCTAATGGAAAAATTAAATGAGTATGACAAATCACTATGTATAGTATTTATAGAGTATGAGAAAGCTTTTGATTCTGTCAAAACTTCAGTAGTAATGAAAGTCTTTCAAAGCAAGAAATAGAAGAATCTTAAGTTATAATAATTGAATATATCTGTATTTACAGGGATCCTAAAACTACATAAGATATTGATAAAGTTCCTAATTGGGAATGGAATTGAACTGGGAGACCCCATCTCTTAAATTATTCACTGTGTGCCTAGAAGAATTAAAAAAAGAAATAGATTGGAAAAAACTTAGGAATTTACATAGATGGGGAATACCTAAACAACTTAATATTTGCAGATGACGTAGTTGTTTTTGGTGAATCATGGAAGGAATTGCAAAAGTTGATAGAAGATTTGAATAGGACTGAAAATGAATATGAGTAAAACTAAGGTAATGAAATTGTAGTCACAGCAAATAATTTTTATGGACGAACTTCTAGATATCGTTAATGAATATACATACTTAAGACACACAGTAAGTGTTTTCCCAGGCCAGCGACCGAAATTAAAAGAAGTATAAGCATGAGATGGAGATCTTTTAGTAAACAAAATGAGATTATGAAGAGTAAAATGCCACTTTCTCTAAAAAGATATGTATTTAATCAAATGGTCCTACCAGTATTATCTTATGCATCAGAAACTTTGAGTCTTACTAAAGCCAAAGCCTTAGAATAAAAACTAGTTACAACTCAAAGAGCTATGGAAAGAATAATGATTGGAAAAACACTAAAAGACCTAAAAAGAGCAATATGGATACGAAAGCAAACTAAAGTAGATGATTTTCTAACAGTTATGAAATGAAATGGACGTGGGTAGGACATATAATGAGAACGACCGACAAGAGACGGACGTTAAGAATAACAGAATGGGTTCCTAGAGATTGCAAAAGATACAGGGGAAGGAAGAGAAGACTGTTGATTGACGAACTAATACAATTTGAGGAATAAACTGGCATAGAAAGACCATAAACAGATGCAGGTGGAAGGACATGTCTAAGGTCTGTTTCATATATATATATATATATATATATATATATATATATATATATATATATATATATATATATATATATATATATATATATATATATACTGTATATAGATAGAGTATATATATATATATATATATATATATATATATATATATATATATATATATACTGTATATATATACAGCATATATATATATATATATATATATATATATATATATATATATATATATATATATATATATATATATATATATATATATATATATACTGTATATAGATAGAGTATATATATATATATATATATATATATATATATATATATATATATATATATATATATATATATATATATATATATATATATATACTGTATATATATACAGCATATATATATATATATATATATATATATATATATATATATATATATATATAATGTGTTTGCGTGTTTGCACACATACATGCGTGTTTGCTTAGCTGGTATTGCAATAGCATACATTGAAACGAACATTGATTCCTTACCATAAGAAGAAGAAGAAGAGTGAGACACGTAAAGCAGCTCGAGTGATTCATGTTGTCGCGGCTACTTTCTCGATGGCGTTTGGCGCGAGAATAATTCTGGGTATTTATGTAAGCTCTTTTATACTAATCCTCCCCGCACGAACCTCGAGGGGATCCCAGTGGCATGCGTTCACACATTTTCTGAGCCCAAGAATTTCCCTTTCCCGCCCCCCTTCGGTGGCAACGAAACTCTTAAAAGTCGGCCGAGAATCCGGTACTCCTGTTTGTCTTTTTTTTTTATGTATCTGTCAGCACATCCTGGTTATGATAATTAGGGTTTCGTTTCTTTATTTTTTTTTTTTCTGTAAAATGGGTGTCCATTTTTATGGTTTCTTTTCTCCTGTCATGATTTTTATGGTTTTATAAATGTGATTTTTTTGGGTTAGTCCTTTTTAGCGAATATAAAATCAACTTATAAAATATTCTTGGATGTATATATGAACATGCATGTATACACAATGTATGTGTAAAAAATCTATATTCACTTGGATATATTTTTTAATCATCTTGGCACTTTGGCACAAGTGAAAAAAAAAAAAAAAACTTTTTATCGATACGAGTTCCGCAATGAGAGACGCCAGGGATATGGGTCCAGATCTCCTCCGTAGCCAGGATGCACTTCAGGACTTGGCACATCCTGCCCAGGATCCTCTGATCGTGATTTTATGTCGCTTTGAGGTGCTTGCAACGGAATGCAGGCGGCGAGTAAAAACTTTGAAGAAAAAGAATGGTAAGGAAAGGAACTTGCAAAATTATTACACGTAAAGGTTTGTTGAATTGATGTGTGGGAGAATCATCGTTTGATGATTTTGATACATTGGTTGTTTGGGAAAAGGATTATTGGGGTTTTCATCTGTTCATCGAGTGTCTTATCATCTATTTGTTGTTTTCTTTTGATGTTTATGATGTTTAGTGCTATCATACAAACACACACACACACACACACACACACACACACACACACATATATATATATATATATATATATATATATATATATATATATATATATATATATATATATATATATATATATATATATATATATATATATATATATATTTGGGCTCAAGCCATGTCGTCCTGATGGAAGTTCCTATAGGGTAGCTTCCTAGGGTATATTACAACTACGGCGATATTCCCAGAGAATTTACCTTAAGGTACCAGAATTCTAACTTCTGGAGCGAATATCCCTCCTGAAAGGGATATCGCGACATATCAGAGGACGTATTCTTGACCCGCCACATGGCAATCTGCATTCTGACAGAGATTTCGTCTCGTAGGGGCAATTGGCAAGAAACGAATTCGGGAAAGAAAAAGGGGGAGCCGCTCCCAGGGCTCCTTATCTCCCGTTTCTTATGCGTTCCTGGCGCCAATCCTGGCGCCATCTGTATTCCTTTTTGCGTAGCTTAACAACTCGGTGTTTTTTCCTGTGTTTCTCGCAAATCTTGGATTTATTCTGCTTTTCATGACTTCTCCGTCTTCGTCGGCCTCTGATAAGTTGAGTACCATGTCTTTTATGTATAAATGTAGGCTCTTGGTAAATTTTTGAGTGATTAATAGGTTTAATCTTTGTTACAAGAGCCGTAGCCTACCGGAGGCGTCATGGACGCTGTCGCTCGCTAGGTATAAGTTTAGTTAGTCAGAGCGACATTCCCGGTTGTTTTGCTTTAATAAATTTTAGCTATTTAGCATTACATAGGATTTCCTTTCATGCTTAGTATTATTTTGGCGAAGTATTCGCCATTCTGGCCTACGCTAGGCCATGTAGCCTAGTCGTTTGGTCCTAGTACTTCATGCATGATTTTGGTTTTTCCGAGTGTATTAAAATTTTATTGAAGCTTTAGGCTATGTTTTATACATTTAAGATTGTGTGGAATATTTCCAAGATAGTATACGAGTGAGTTTCGGTGATTTAGGTAATCGATTCTCTTGGTGCCTAGGCTAAGTTGCTTATGGAGCCTTAGTATACTTTCTCATACTCCCCGGTTGCTTTCTTTTCTTCGGAGAAGGTATGCAATCCCTTTCCCTCTGTTTAAGCCTTGGGCTTATCCCTAAGTGGTTTTTTCCGAATTATTTCAATAAAACTATACTGGGGTGTTACTGTACCTTCCTGTTCCAGTAAGTCTGGTTCAAAGAGGGACAGAACAACAGAGTTTTTTAGTCCGAGTCTGTGTTTGTCTGGCTTGGGGTAGAGTCTCCCTCGCTGGCCTGACACAGACAAAGGTGGCTTAGCCTCCTTAGGTCACTACCGAAGGTTTCTGTGGATATGATTCCTTCTTTTGTGATCTACCAGACTAGTCCTTGTTGCTGTTCTCGGGGGAGGATAAGTTTCTTTCCCTGGGTGTAGCAACACCTTCCTTGCTTTGGTGCTCTGGGAGCTGGCAAGTATTGCTGGCTTCCCCCCTTGGATCTCCCTTAGGCTGAGATAAGTTTCTTGGCTGCGGGGGATCCGTCACTAAAGCAAGGTTGGTAGGACCCTCTTTTGTCCCTTCCCCCTCTATCTCCGTAATGGCCTAGCCATTACAGTACTGTACGTCGTTCTACATCTGGACCTAGAATAGGTTAGGATGTGGAATTGACTCAGCCCCTTGCCGGCCGGCAGAGCTGCCGGCCGGCAAGGGTCTTATATTTTGAGTGCTGCCCGGACCTCCCTTGGTTCCTCATCCATGCCTGCCTGTAGAGCCAGACGGCATTGGTCAGGAAGCCTGAATTAGATTCTCCCCTTCCTTATATGCACTCTTTCGGATTGCCGGGCTTGGAGGTAGTGTACACTCTTATCCCGGCATCCATCCTATTTTTCTTCTAGTGCTGTACCCGACCCGGCTGCCGGCCTATGAGGCCGGCAGCCGGGTGGGTGTAGTCCTCTGGTTCTTTTGCTGCCGGCCGGCATCGGTCCTGTACCTTTTCCGGCCGGCTAATGTCAGCCCTTGTCTGCCGGTCACCAAGAGTGTGGCCGGCAGCTGGGTACTACCTTGTGTAGTTGCCGGCCGGCAGTCATTGCCGGCCGGCATTGGCTGTTGCCGGCCGGCACTTACTGCCGGCCGGCACATGCATTTGAACCAGCGTTCTGCCGCCTTATAGCTGTTAAGTAGTATACTGTAAAGTTTGTCATGGTGTGTGCCGGCCGGCACGTAACCTCCTATACTGTACCAGTATTCTTCAGTATAACATATACTGTAAGAAGAAAACTATAGTATGGGTTTTAGTACAGCACTGTGTGTTCTAACACTTTTGTGTTTTCTTGCACAAGTCCTTTGCTGTTGCCCTACAGATAGGAAAGTGAGTTCTTTCCTGTCTATTATCCAGGATTTTAAAATCATTGCCTAGGTGTGAGCTCCACCTGTTTCCTCTGGAAACTTTGCATTGGTTACTCTAGAAGAGATTAACCATTTGATTTTATTATCTGGAAGGCTGCAACAATGAGTTGTGAGGGAAACACAAGTGTGTGTCTTTCCTTTCTGAATTGTTATGCTATACTATGCATACCCAGTGATACATAGTTCACTTGATACTCATGGAAATTTCTTCTCTTTACAGGAGGACCTTCCGAAGTGCGGAAATGTTTTCTGCAACGTCCGCAGCAAGAATCTTTGCGGACATGAGTTTTGTAGGAGACACGCAGCATGCGCTGTCTCCAAGGATGATCTCCAGTATTGGGACCCTCAGGTATGTACTGTGTGCACTAACCTGATTACTGAGGCCTTTGATTCCCCTAGGACGGCGGAATCAAGGGATACAGCAAGGGAGAAGCTTCGTACCTGGGTAAGGGGCTTCCGAAAGAACACCACTGGCCCTTATCTTCCAAGTGAGAAGATGAGGGCGTATCTTTTCCCTAAGGCATCAGCTGATGCTGTGATTCCCCAGCCTCAAGAGGAGATCCCCCAAGTTCAGATCCAGGTGGATGCTGAAGTCGCGGTCGCGATGCAAGACATCCAGTTAGATGACAGGATGTCTGACGTGGACGAGCGTTTGGAAGAAGACCTCCTGGCAGAAGGCCAGGATGAAGTTCAAGCCCCGGACGTCGTAGAGGAAGAGGTCGACGAGGTGTCGGCTACTCCGGTTCAGATTCCGGAGCCTATTCCCTCAACATCGGCTGGTCTCCCAGTAGAGCTGGGACAGGCCCTCTCTTCTATTGTTGGAATGATCCAACAAATGCAGAAGGAGAATCAGGAGAAGGCGGCTGCAATGGAACTGCGGATGCAGAGCCTTGCAGAATCACATGGGCTCCAGAAAAGGCTCAATGTGAAAGACCTTCCCTTGTCCTCAGATGCTAAACCATGTGTCCGGCTGAGGAAGGAACCAGCTTCAAAGGAGAAGCCAGAGCCGAAGGAGGTCATAGTGATGGACCATACTAAGGCTCAAGCTCTGCTTTCATCCTCGTTGAAAGAGAGGGGCTTCTCTAACTCAAAAGTAGCTGCATTGAGCAAGAAGCTCCCTTCCTTTGTGTCCTCTCCTGCTAGAGCCTTCCCCTTTTTACAGAAAGGGTTTGCGGCTGTACTAAAAGCAGTCAAGGCCGACAAGCCTTGCCCCTCCCTGGAGGAGTGTAAACCCTTGTCGCTGGCCCTACCTATGGACCACAAAGACTGGAAGGACGTCCATCTTACGTTCTCAGTTGGGAAGTTGGAGGCTGATATCACCGGACGTCAGTTTGGCGAGGACCTCCCTAAGCTGTCTGACTTTCTCTTGCAGAGAGAGTTCGAGACAAAAGAAAGACTGGCTGCCTCAATGTCTCTTCAGACTACTCTTGAGACGATGGCAAGTGACCCCAAGGTCCATAAAATGTTCATGGTGGTGGCCAAGACTCATCTGGCCACAGTGACGAAGGACCTTTATGGCTTCGTCAAGGCGAGGAGAGCTTGTAGGGAGTTCGTGTTCACCTCGGCTACGGTGAGGCACGAGCCAAGGAAACTAATCTCCTCCAACATTTGGGGCAAAGACCTTTTCCCTACCGATTTGGTCAAAGAAGTAGTTGATAAGGCCGCCTTGGAGAATAGAAACCTTCTCCAGAAGTGGGGCCTGGCTATCAAAAGAAAGTCTTCCCCGGATGAGGGTCCTCAACCAAAGAGGAAGACTATGAGGACTAGGCTACAGTCTCGGCCAGCCAAGCCTTTTAGACAGCAACAGCAACTGCAATTGCCATTGCCTCCAGTGCCCCAGATTGTGGCACAAACCCCGAACACTTTTCAGTGGGTACCCCAGGCCGTGTCGACACAGTCCACGGCATTCACCCCATCGTTCGAAGGGCAGTCTACTTCCTTTCGAGCAAAGCCTAGAGGGGCAGCCAGAGGCTCGTCTGGGTGCCTCTCAAGGGGAAGGGGATTAAGGGGTGGTCGTGGTCAGGGAGGCAAGACCTCGGGACGGCAGTCCTAGTGGGATGATACCGGTAGGAGGGAGACTTCTGAAATTTCGGGATCGGTGGACCTTCGATCCCTGGGCCCACAGCCTACTCAAGAATGGACTGGGCTGGAGCTGGTACAGCACTCCACCCCCGGGCCTTCGGGTTTTCCAACACTCCACCCCCGTTCTGGAGGAGTACGTTCAAGAACTGTTAGAGAAAAATGTGATCCGAAAGGTGAAGTCTATCAAATTCCAAGGGAGGCTGTTTTGTGTTCCTAAGAAAGACTCGGAAAAGCTCAGAGTCATTCTGGACTTGTCGCCACTCAACAAGTTCATAGTGTATTGCAAATTCAAGATGCTAACACTGCAACACATAAGGACCTTACTGCCCAAGAGGGCATATTCCGTCTCTATAGACTTGTCAGACGCCTATTGGCACATTCCAATCAACCGTCGACTCTCCCCCTACCTAGGGTTCAGGCTACAACGAAGACTATACGCCTTCAGAGCCATGCCATTTGGGCTAAACATAGCTCCAAGGATTTTTACGAAGCTTGCGAGCGTAGCTCTCAAACAATTAGGCCTAAAGGGAATTCAGGTAGTAGCCTACCTGGACGACTGGTTGGTGTGGGCAGCATCCGAGACAGAATGCTTGCAAGCTTCCAGTCAAGTGATCTAGTTCCTAGAGTACCTAGGTTTCAAGATCAACAGAAAAAAGTCTCGACTTTCTCCATCTCAAAAGTTCCAGTGGCTGGGAATCCACTGGGACCTTTTGTCACACCGTTTCTCCATCCCGGCGAAGAAAAGGAAGGAGATAGCGGGTTCTGTCAAGAGACTTCTAGATTCCGAAAGGATATCAAGACGCGAACAGGAGAGGGTACTGAGCTCTCTCCAGTTTGCTTCGGTGACAGACCCAGTGCTAAGAGCACAGCTAAAGGATGCAACCGGAGTTTGGAGAAGTTATGCATCAAACGTGCGAAGAGATCTGAGAAGACCAGTTCCGCTTCGGCTACGTACTCTTCTCAGGCCTTGGTCCCAAGCCAGACTTCTAAAGAAGTCGGTTCTTCTTCAGCCACCTCCCCCGTCGGTGACGATTCACTCAGACGCCTCGAAGGAGGGATGGAGAGGTCACTCTCATCGGAAAAAAGTCCAGGGGACTTGGTCCAAGCTATTCAAGACCTTTCACATAAACTTTCTAGAAGCTATGGCAGTGCTCCTTACCTTAAAGAAAGTTTCCCCGCGTCACTCGATCCACATAAGGTTGGTGATGGACAGCGAGGTAGTTGTGAGATGCTTGAATCAACAAGGATCGAGGTCACCACCTCTCAACCTGGTGATGTTGGCCATCTTCCGATTGGCGGAAAAGAAGAAGTGGTACCTGTCGGCAGTTCACCTTCAAGGAGTCCGCAATGTGACAGCGGACGCTCTATCCAGGTTCACACCGATAGAGTTGGAATGGTCCTTAGACGCACGATCATTCTCCTTCATTCTGAATCAAGTCCCAGAACTGCAGATAGACCTCTTTGCGACGAAAGACAACAAGAAGTTGCCCCTGTACGTGTCCCCGTACGAGGACCCCTTAGCGGAAGCAGTGGACGTGATGTCCCTCAACTGGAACAGAGGGCCCAGGATTTATCTGTTCCCTCATCACAACCTTCTGTTGAGGGTCCTCAACAAACTGAGATCCTTCAAGGGGGTAGCGGCAATAGTAGCCCACAAGTGGCCGAACAGCGTGTGGTTCCCCCTGGCATTGGAACTACAGCTAAAGTTTGTACCGCTACCAGATCCAGTTCTGACCCAGCGAGTCCAGAAGTCGACTGTGTGCGCTTCATTACAGAAAACCCGGACCCTGCAGCTCATGATTTTCTCTCCCTAGCGGTGAGGAAGCGTTTCGGGATTTCGAAAGCCAGCATAGACTTCCTAGAGGAATATAAGTGAAAATCTACTAGAAGGCAATATGAGTCATCTTGGAGAAAATGGGTGGCCTTTGTCAAGGCGAAGAATCCGCAGGAGATCTCGACAGACTTCTGCTTATCTTTCTTCATTCATCTCCATGGTCAAGGATTGGCAGCTAACACGATTTCAGCGTGTAAGTCTGCTTTGACAAGACCCATTCTATATGCCTTCCAGGTCGACCTAGGTAACGAGTTCTTTAATAAAGTTCCGAAAGCCTGCGCTAGGCTCAGACCTTCAGCACCTCCAAAGGCCATTTCATGGTCTTTAGACAAAGTTCTTCATTTCGCTTCTCTGTTGAGCAATGAAGAGTGTGCGTTAAAGGATTTGACACAAAAAGTTATTTTCCTATTTGCACTCGCTTCCGGGGCCAGGGTTAGTGAGATTGTAGCCCTCTCGAGAGAGGCAGGTCGTGTTCAGTTCCTGGATGGGGGAGAACTGAACCTGTTTCCGGATCCTACGTTTCTCGCCAAGAATGAGTTACCCACCAACAGGTGGGGTCCCTGGAGAATCTGCCCTCTGAAAGAAGATGCATCTCTATGTCCAGTAGAATGCCTAAAGGTCTATCTTCATAGAACTTCAGACTTCAAGGGTGATCAACTATTCAGGGGAGAAACATCAGGCTCAAATTTATCTCTGAATCAACTCAGAGCGAAAATCACATATTTTATTCGCAGAGCGGATCCTGACAGTACACCCGCAGGTCACGATCCGAGGAAAGTTGCCTCATCCTTAAATTACTTTAATTGTATGGATTTTGAACATCTCCGTTCATACACTGGCTGGAAGTCTTCCAGAGTGTTCTTTCGCCACTATGCGAAGCAAGTAGAGGAACTAAAGAGATCTGTGGTAGCAGTGGGTCGCGTCGTTAACCCTACTGTTTAACTCTGCGAGGAACAGTGGTTTAAATTGGGACGATTAATTCCAGGGTGAGTGTGTAGTTACATACTGTACTACAAACTAAGTGAGGGCACTGAGTTGCCCATGTAGACTGTTCCATTTCCAAAGGTGAACCTAGCATAAGTGCAGACATGTGTGCCGAGCGTTTCTAACGCTAATGTCATTGATTTGTAATACAGAGTTTTATGACTTTGATACCTCAGTATTTTAAAAGTGGCATTTAATGTTTTTTCCTTCAGATAAACAAGTTCTGTTTACTATCATACTTATGCTTAAAGTGTTGGGTTATCCTCTTCTTATATATATATATATATATATATATATATATATATATATATATATATATATATATATATATATATATATATATATATATATGATTGTGGTTAACCTGTCTGTTTATTGTCTGTCAATGAACTTGTTCTTGAGAACCTTGCGTCTCCTTCACCTGTGTCAATTTGTTGGTATAATTGAGCATTCATTCTATGTACCTTATCTGGGATAATTCTAATAGAATTGTTCCTTTATGCAAGCTATGTTGCATTGGTTTATGCTTTCCCTTAACGGGAGGACCCCGTCCCATAAGGGGACGATGGCGGTTTTACTAGTTTCCTCCTATGCGGATATAAACCTTTGTCCAATACAAGTATTGTGCGGAGAACTGGTCGATATTTCATATTGACGCAGTGGTTCTTTACAAACTATGCTTTACTTAATATAGGGCGAGACCACTATATTAGCTTGCCTGGTATTCATACATAGGTATATGTACTCTTCGAGACTTTTCCAGAGTCTAGTAGGACTCTTCCCTGTAGGGGGCAGGAAGCTCTAACATGGTTTATAGTTAGTTGAAAAGATGTATAACGGTAACATCTTAGGTCTCTAGGTCTAGTCGACCGGGAAAAATTACCTCCGGGGAGTACGGCACGTTCTGAGAATCCACAGATACAGTAATGCTTTGGTATACTTCCATCAGGACGACATGGCTTGAGCCCAAAAAACGGATTTTGAGCGAAGCGAAAAATCTATTTTTGGGTGAGATGGCCATGTCGTCCTGATGGACCCGCCCTTGCCTTTCTAAGAAAGGGCCGTAGGACCCCTCCCTACATACAGTATCTGTAGCACCTCGTGTACGCTACAAGGAATACAGATGGCGCCAGGATTGGCGCCGGGCACGCATACGAAACAGGAGATAAGGAGCCTTGGGAGCGGCTACCCCTTTTTCTTTCCCGAATTCGTTTCTTGCCAATTGCCCCTACGAGACGAAATCTCTGTCAGGGTGCAGATTGCCATGTGGCGTGTCAAGAATACGTCCTCTGATATGTCGCGATATCCCTTTCAGGAGGGATATTCGCTCCAGGAGTTAGAATTCTGGTACCTTAAGGTAAATTCTCTGGGAATATCGCCGTAGTTGTAATATACCCCAGGAAGCTACCCTATAGGAACTTCCATCAGGACGACATGGCCATCTCACCCAAAAATAGATTTTTCGCTTCGCTCAAAATCCGTTATATATAAATATATGCGCATATGCTATACAAAGTGTATATATATATATATATATATATATATATATATATATATATATATATATATATATATATCTATATATATACATATATATATATATATATATATATATATATATATATATATATATATATATATATATATATATATATATATATATATATATATATATATATATATATATATATATATATATATATATATATATATATCCGCACACATACTATACACATACAGTATATATATATATATATACTGTATATATATATATATGTATGTATATATATATATATATATATATATATATATATATATATATATATATATATATATATATATATATATATATATATATATATATGGTGTGTGTGTGGGGGGGGAACGATAGGAAACTCTGATCTAAAACAATTTCGACTAAAGTTAATTTTATCTAAAGACATTCTCGTCCAATGAAACCTTAGTATTAACAATTTTTGATATTCCTATTTAATATGATGTGATAATGAAGTGAATTATATTATTTATATATTTTATAACTTTATTTGACCTAAAAGTATCAAGTATTAAAAATAGGGTCAGATCGTGGAGGGTATGATTTCTCAGATTTCGTCAGCCTAAAGGAATTCTGTCAGTTCTCGAATTGCAAGATTAATCTCTGTTGATAATTGATATAATTATATTTTATGCATTCTAATGGCTGGCATTTTTTCCCTTCATGTCCTACACAATAATAGCACTTAATTACAGTCATAAGCACACTAGCAGATAAACTCAAACGCACAAACACACATACAAACTCTCGCATATATAAATAATTGCATACATAAACTTAACGCACAAACACACACACAAATGATTGCATATAATTGCATACATAAACTCAAACGCACAAAAACACATACAAACACTCACCCATACAAATAATTGCATACATAAACTCAACGCACAAGCACACACAAATAATTGCATACATAAACTCAACGCACAAACACACAAATAATTGCATACATAAACTCAAAGCACAAACACACACAAATAATTGCATACATAAACTCAACGCACAAGCACACACAAATAATTGCATACATAAACTCAACGCACAAACACACACAAATAATTGCATACATAAACTCAACGCACAAACACACACAAATAATTGCATAGATAAACTCAACGCACAAACACACACAAATAATTGCATACATAAACTCAACGCACAAACACACACAAATAATTGCATAGATAAACTCAACGCACAAACACACACAAATAATTGCATACATAAACTCAACGCACAGACACACAAATAATTGCATACATAAACTCAACG
The DNA here is from genome assembly GCF_036898095.1 of Palaemon carinicauda. Taxonomy (NCBI): domain Eukaryota; kingdom Metazoa; phylum Arthropoda; class Malacostraca; order Decapoda; family Palaemonidae; genus Palaemon; species Palaemon carinicauda. The sequence continues at coordinate 73,777,255 of NC_090745.1, forward strand.
CACAAACACACACAAATAATTGCATACATAAACTCAACTCACAAACACACACAAATAATTGCATACATAAACTCAATGCAATAACACACACACAGAGAAAAACGTTCATACATAAACTCAAACACACTCTCTCTCTCTCACACACACACACACTCAAACACTCGTATATAAACATTCACATACACACAAACACTGACAGAGAGAGAGAGAGAGAGAGAGAGAGAGAGAGAGAGAGAGAGAGAGAGAGAGAGAGAGAGAGAGAGAGAGATGGCAGGAGCGGGGAGGATGCCCACCTCAATGTGAAGACAGTCTGATCAAAGTTTTAGCAAGCCCCACTCCTGATTCCATTTGACGGAAGAAAATGATCTTCTTCTTCTTCTTCTTCTTCTTCTTCTTCTTTGTCTCATTACCGGTTAATCCCTTTTATCGAAGGTCATCCCTGATACAGTCCACCCACCTTCGCTTTGGTCTCCCTCTCCTTCTCGTTCCCTGTACCTCAATTTCCATCACTCTCCTCCCAATATACTGTTCATCTCTTCTCTTAACATGACCATACCACCTCAGTCTACTTTCTTGGATCTTATCTGATAGTTTTCTAACTCCTGTGGTACCCCTAATTACCCCATTCCGTATCTTATCTCTTCTTGTCACCCCACACATCCATCTCAACATTCTCATCTCTGCCACATCCATCTTCTTCTTGAAGAAAATCATATTTATTGCAATGTGAAGAAACAGATGAGTTTTATACATAGTACTGTACTCTTTCCTGAATATTTTCAGCTTCTTTGAGCGCGTACTTACGAGATATGATTATAAAAGTACGCTTTTTTTTTTTTCCAATGTGAAGGGTTAGTAGTGCCTGGAGCTACAACCAGGAAGTAGTGACAGAATTTATCTGGTCTCTTTTTCAAAGGGAATTGGTAGCATTATCATATTTAATTTCTACCAGTCTTCTCGTTTTACCATCGCCAAGGGAGTTGGGAGGAGGTTATGTTTTCACCCCTGTTTGTTCGTTTGTCAGTTTGTTTATTTGTGAACAACTTCCTGGCCACAATTTTACTCATAGAGTAGAGAAACTCCGGAATTAATTATGTTGAAATGTGAAAGTGATTCGATTTTGAAAGTCCTAGGTCAAAGGTCAAGGTTGAGCAAAAGGTTGACCAATATAAGCTGTCGTGGTGGAGGTTTACACTGAGTGTTTTTCAAGTGTTTTTCTTTTAATAGCTTTCATGATACGACTGAAAACAAATATGCATTAATTTTTTTCATATAAATTCCAAATTTATTGCATGTAGTTTTTGTAATACAATATAAATCCATAAATATTTTATGATAAATGTGTATGCGTTATAAGTAGTTTTTATGATAAATTTGCAGGGGTACAGTTAGTTTTATTATAAGTACATATGCATATGATTTTTATGCATATGTGAATATAAGTTTTATCGAAAATTTACGTACTTTGTACTTCTTGCAAATATGTATACTTGGTATGGGTTAAAATTTACACCTAGATAGTTTTGTATCTACGCAATTATAATTTCTTTGATAAATACAAACTGCATCTCAACATTACATGCAATATTTCTTACTAATACATATTTTTAAAATGGTAAGTTTGGTGTTTGAAAATCACAAGAGTTCTCATTTATATACATGCAGAGTGGTGAATGTATAATCAGAGGCAAATTTCAATGTGTAAATATGGTTATTTGGATTATTTGCAGTAATTTATACTGTGGGGTGAAATCTTGTCAAATTTTACAAATATTTTATTTGAATTTATGATAAATGAAAGGTATTATGATTTTATTGATTTATTTAATTCATGTAAAGTTACGTCACACTTACAGTCATGAATTTCACCATGATCTCCTCATACAAACTTTTAAAGTGATAAGTTGACTTATGAGCTCATAGATGGAGACACTGTGTGCGCTTCACATCATGTTCAACCTCTTGAATTATTATAGAGGAGGCACGCACAGTCTTCGGGTGGTAGTATGGGTCCTCACCAGACAGCACTTGTTGGATCCCAAACACTGGTAGTCGGCAAAGCACTGGTTGCCATCATCAGGGCCTCCGCTGAAACTGTAAATACGAAACGAAGGTGAGCCTTGATCGTTTGTGCCCTGTCTATGTCTGTCTGTCAAGGGTGTCATCGTTCAAGTCTCTATTGAGTCTTTGTAAGGATTCTTAACTGTCTCCATTAAAGATATTCTAATAAATACGAGAACAGAAAACCAAGTTTCGGATCCGTCTTCATTGAAGATATCTTATTAAAAAAACTAAACGTCACTGATCTGTCTTCATTAAATATATATATCTTTGATAGGAGAACAGAAAACTGACTAATGAATAACGTTATTAGAGGAAATAGAAACGAACAAAGGAAATGAGCAGCATAATTATTATTATTATTACTTGCTAAGCTACAACCCTAGTTGGAAAAGCAGGATGCTATAAGCCCAGGGTCTCCAACAAGGAAAATAGCCCAGTAAAGAAAGGAAAAAGTGAAAAATAAAATACTTCAAGAAGAGTAACATCATTAAAAGAAAAATCTCTTATATAAACTATGTAAACTTTAACAAAACAAGAGGAAGAGAAATTAGCTAGAGTAGTATGCCCGAATGTACCCTCAAGCAAGAGAACTCTAACCCAAGACAGTGGAAGACCATGGTGCAGAGACTATGGCATTACCCAAGACTAGAGAACAATGGTTTGATTTTGGAGTGTCCTTCTCCTAGAAGAGCTGCTTACCATAGCTAAAGAGTCTCTTCTACCCTTATCAAGAGGAAAGTGGCCACTGAACAATTACAGTAGAGTAACCCTTTGGGTGAAGAAGAATTGTTTGGTAATCTCCGTGTTGTCAGGTGTATAAGGACAGAGGAGAATATGTAAAGAATAAGCCAGAATATTCGGTGTATGTGTAAGCAAAGGGAAAATGAACCGTAACCAGAGAAAATAATCTAATGTAGTACTACACTATGCTTAGCGTCTCTTTCTATCTCTACTCTTGGGTATTAAAAGATCAGCGCCAACATCTTCCGATGTTTTCATATGGAAGATGGATCTAGCTTTATTTATTACATTTTCCAGAAGAGAGTTCTGCCTTTACTTTTTCAATATATTTTTTTGTGCATTCGGAATTAGTTCCGCTCATGAAAGGCAGAGACAACGGACAGTGACATTGCCCTAGCAAGCAGGACAATGATCAGAGACTGATCATATATATACACATATGATCAGCGATCAAGCTCCCTCTCCATCCAAGCTAGGACCAAAGTGGGCCAGGCAATAGCTCCTGATGACTCGGCAGATAGATCTATAGGTTCATCCCAAACCTCCATCCTTCGCTCACAATTATGGTGAGATTGCAGACACTAAAAGGACTAATGAGTTTTTGTGGTACTCATCCAGTCTTCTTGAGTAAAGGATTAAAATCATCTGCTTCCTCACCAACAAGGACGTTACCAACAAGCCACCACAACCCTATTTTTGTACTTAGTACTTTGCTGTTTTTCATGTTTCGGCATTTCATTCTTAGGGAGTTAAGTCAAACGTAGTTTTGTGTTTTGACCCTTGTATCATTTCAGCTCTTGCCGAGTTTGGTGCTATCTTAAGCCCTGTCCACATGATCGAGCATGCCCGACGGGCAAACAGTGATACCAAACCACAGTAGGTAGTGAGAATGAGATTGATGACGCCAGAAACGGGAAAACCACAGCAAAGATCTGGCAACAGTATTGGTTGCCAGATCCCTGCCTGTGGTTTTACCGCTTCTGACGTCATCAACCCTCATTTTCACTACTTGCTGTGGTCTGGTATCACTGTTTGCCGTCGGGCATGCTCGATCGTGGGGCAGGGCTTTAGTAACTAACGTAGACACTACACGTTGAACAGTTAATGGCCATTGCAACATCCTCTCGTAGGTGAGAAACTTTTGGCTTGTGATTAATCAGGGAACCAGGCGTGCAGTGAGGAGTGTGCCTCTGGTAGAAATTGCTTTAAAAAAAATCCTAAGGATTTTAGCTCGCACGCCTCTTTAAGTATCTGTGACCTTTTTTGAGGATTACTGCTCCATATTGGGTGCCACATTTAGTGGTCTGCACCTGATTGATCCCCTATAAGTATTGTCTCTTTGCTATGGCCCTCAACATTCTTGCGTTTTTGAGTCATCATCCTTTCGTGTGTTTGTGTTTACAAACTGTTATTTAATTATTTTTAATATATTTCTTGTTTTAAACAAGCACTCACAGTATGTATATATATGTGTATTTACATATATACATACTTTTACCATCCATAAACTTTCAATTCTTGGGACGTTTTTTCCTTAAGAGTGTGTGCATTATTAATAATGATGATGCCGAAAAAGACTCTGAATGTCGTGAGTAAATTGTAGTACCTTAAAAATCCTCAGTATTCTAAAATTTAGAAAAAAAATTACAGATGCTTCATCAATCTTGATGTGAACACTGATGAGGTCTCAATAATACCGTTATTAATATTGATAGGAATTTTATTGTACAGTAATAATGATAATAATAATAATAATTATGGTGATTACTTACTATTCAGTTGGACATCTTCCAGGCTTAAGATCCGGGCGACCTCCAGCCCAGACTCCAGCAACTGCCTGGTTGAAAATTTGAGTGTTCATTAGTCAATATAGAATTGGTAAAGGGAATGATACACACACACACACACACACACACACACATATATATATATATATATATATATATATATATATATATATATATATATATATATATATATATATATATATATTTACATTTATCCTCTATTGACACAACATAGTATGTACAAGGGTACAGAGAATACTGATTAAAGCTAAAATATTAAAAATTTTAAGTAGATAAAGCTTATGATAACACATACTCTCTCTCTCTCTCTCTGTCTGTCTCTCTCTCTCTCTCTCTCTCTCTCTCTCTCTCTCTCTCTCTCTCTCTCTCTCTCTCTCTCTCAAGTCAAATATCATTGGTCATGATATGAAAGTGTGGAATCAGATGGAGCATTATGAATTTTCAAGTATTCAGAATCTTGAGTCCCATGTTACCGGAAGTTGGATCGAGGTATGAGGTTAGATGAATCATTTATATTTATTTATTAATGTTTTAATATGCCTCATGTTCTACTTATCACGCTACTTACAGTATAAGTTGTTCACAATATTGATCAGACAAGCAGCAGTTTCACTTTCAATAGGTTTAAAGGCCGCTCATGAATGGCAGAGGAAAGGGACAGTGGCATTTCCCTATCAAACAGCACAATGCCCTAGAGACTGACCATATATACATATGATCAGCGCCCAAGCCCCCTCTCCGTCCAAGCTAGGACCAAGGAGGACCAGGCAATGGCTGCTGATGACTCGGCGGATAGACCTATAGGTTCCCCCAAAACCCCATCTCAAAGATGGTGAGGTTGCAGCGACCAAAGAAATTAACGAGTTTGAGTGGGACTTGAAACCCAGTCTGGCGTTCACCAGTCAGGAACGTTACCACATCGGCCACCACATAACATGACAAGAGTCGTATCATCTGCATATTTTGTAACATGTTCAAAACCAAAAATCGTATTACCAGTAATGCCCAATAAAGTCAAATTATTCAGAATGCAGTCTACTTCAAACACCATGTAATTGGTCAAAGCTTGCCGAAAATATCAACTATTTTCTTCCAGCCAATCAATAACAGATTAAAAATGAGAAAGGGAGTTGAAGAGCCCATTTGAACAAGGCTGTCATGTACAATACCATTATGTTATTGAATCCGTGTTTTGAACCCACTCTGACATGCCAGCTATGGTGGATGTGAAGATTAAATACCCTTTAATATTCTTGAAAAAATTTTAGATTCATTGTAAAAGCGTATCAGCATCTTGCATGAAGAGTTAAGAAGTGGGGTTACCCACTCCACATAAGATCTTCCTGTGAAAATAGGACGGATGGTGGAGTGTGTATATAAATATATATGTATAAACACACACACACTCTATATATATATATATATATATATATATATATATATATATATATATATATATATATATATATATATACATATACTGTATATATATATATATATATATATATATATATATATATATATATATATATATACATATATGTATATATATATATATATATATATATATATATATATATATATATATATATATATATATATATATATATATATATATATATATATATATATATAGGTGGCTGGACTGTATCAAGGATGACCTTATTTCAAAGGGACTAACCGGTGATGAAGTGTGGGACAGAGGTAGATGGAGAAAGCTGACCAGAAACATCGACCCCACATAGAAGTGGGAAAAGATGTAGACAAAGAAGAAATATATATATATATATATATATATATATATATATATATATATATATATATATATATATATATATATGTGTGTGTGTGTGTATACATACATTATATATATTTACAGTGTATATATATATATATATATATATATATATATATATATATATATATATATATATATATATATATATATATGCGCTCACACACATGCCCACGCACACACACACACACACACACACACATATATATATATATATATATATATATATATATATATATATATATATATATTTATATATATATATATATATTGTATATACACACATGCATACATACTCATACACACGCCCACGCACATGCACGCTCACACACACACACACACACATACATATATATATATATATATATATATATTTATATTATATATATACATATATATATATATATATAATATATATATATATATATATATATATATATATATATATATATATATATATATATATATATATATATATATATATATACAGTATATATTACTACTATTATCTTAATTGGAAAAGCATGGTGCTACAAGCCCGAGGGCTCCAACAGGGAAAAAATATCGCAGTGAGGAAAGGAAGTAAGGAATTAGATTAATTATATGGAAATCAATGAAAAGAGCGGATGAAATATCCTAGAATCAGTAACGTTAGAAATAGATCTGTCATATAGAGTATAAAATATGAAGAGACTTAAGTCAGCCTTTTAAACATGAAAACCTTCTTTGCAAATATGAACTTATAAAGTTTAACCGATTCAACTATCTCATTAGGAAAATTATTCCACAATCGGGTCACAGCTGGAATAAATATTTTAGGGTATTGTGTAGTATTGAGCCTTATAATGGAGAAGGCAATACTGCTGAAATTATCTTCACACGGAGTACTACGTACAGGATGGTACAGTCTGGGAAGTTGCAAATGCAGTAGGTGCCCAGAATAATATGAAACGTTTTATGTAAAATGCATGAAGAATTAACTGAACGACGGTACCCAGAGAATAATATCCAGATCAGGACTACGAAATTTTAACAGACAGCAATTTTTTGTCCTACAAATTAAGATTATAGTCTACAGGTGAATACCAGACAGGAGAACAATACTCGAAACAAGGAAGAATGGAGGAATCAAAAAGTTTCTTCAGAATAGATTGATCACCGAAAGTATCGGAAGGTTTTTTCAATAAGCCATTTTTTTGTTTGCTATTGAATAAGAAAAAGACCGAATTTATTTCTCAGGAATAAATTGCTATCAGGAATCCCACTTTAGATTTTATAGGAGTCTTCTTCTGTCTGCATCTTTTCCCACTTCTATGTGGGGTCGATGTTTCTGGCCAGCGTTCTCCATCTACCTCTGTCCCACACTTCATCACCGGTTAATCCCTTTGATCGAAGGTCATCCTTGATACTGTGCACCCACCTTCGCTTTGGTCTCCCTCTCCTTCTCGTTCCCTGTACCTCCATTTCCATCACTCTTCTCCTAATAAACTGTTCATCTCTTCTCATGACATGACCATACCACCTCAGTCTACTTTCTTGGATCTTATCTGATAGTTGTCTAACTCCTGTGGTACCCCTAATTACCTTATTCCGTATCTTATTTCTTCTTGTCACACCACACATCCGGCGATGAAAAATTAGCCAAAATCAACATGCCCAGTGAAGATTGTGAGAATAGGAGTCTTATGGAGTTAAAAAAAAACATTATTAATGCAGAGATCTGGATGTTGAGGAGCCACTGTCCTCGACCTACTTACAATAGTACTTATAGTTTTATTAGGGTCTAACTTAATCCCTTGTACTTTGCACCATGCACTAATTTTAGCTGGATCTCTTAAAGAATTTCGACAACCCCAGATCTAAATTCAGGCAATGAAATTTATGCAAAGAGAGTAGCATCATCTGCATATGCAACGAGCTTGTTTTCTAGGCCAAACCACATATGTATATATAATATGAAAAGTGATGAGCCAAGAACACTACCCTAGGAACACCAGATATCACATTCCTATACTCACTATGGTGCCCATCAACTACAACTTTGCAATACATTACTTAAAATTTCATAAAAAAAAATTCTTTGCAATCTCTTACTAAAATTTCAATAATGATGCTAAGAAAACACCCACCTACTCTTAACTCTTTGAGTTTGAAAACAAGGGCCTCATTAATACGGTCAAAGGGCGCACTATGTATATAGATAATTATTATATCTGTGTAGGTTCACGCATATATATATATATATATATATATATATATATATATATATATATATATTTATATATATATATATATATATATATATATATATATATATATATATATATATATATATATATATATATATATATATATATATATATATATATATATATATATATATATATGTGTGTGTGTGTGTGTGTGTTCACACACTTATACACACACACACACACACACACATATATATATATATATATATATATATATATATATATATATATATATATATATATATATATATATATATATATATATATACTGGCCAGACAGTACTACATTGGATCCTTCTCTCTGCTTACGGTTCATTTTCCCATTTGCCTACACATACACCGAATAGCCTGGCCTATTCTTTACAGATTTTCCTCTGTCCTCTTACATCTGACAACACTGAGATTACCGAACAATTCTTCACCTAAGGGGTTACCTATTGCACTGTAATTCTTCAGTGGTCACTTTCCTCTTTGTAAGGGTAGAAGAGACTCTTTAGCTATGGTAAGCAGCTCTTCTAGGAGAAGGATACTCCAAAATCAAACCATTGTTCTCTAGTCTACGGTAGCGCCATAGCCTCTCTACCATGGTCTTCCACTGTCTTGGGTTAGAGTTCTCTTGCTTGAGGGTATACTCGGGCGCTATTCTATCTTATTTCTCTAACGCTTGTTTTGTTAAAGTTTTATTGTTTATATTTATATTTTAATGTTACTGTTCTTGAAATATTTTATTTTTCCTTGTTTCCTTTACTCACTGGGCTATTTTCCCTGTTGGAGCCCAGGGCTTATAACATCCTGCTTTTCCAACAAGGGTGGTAGCTTAGCAAGTAATAATAATAATAATAATGTGTATGCATGTATGTATGTATGTATTTATGTATGTGTATGTATGTATGGACTAACCAAAGAAATCACTCTGCGGATCGTTATGTATTTGCTACGTGTATGCTGATCAAAATTATTGATAGATTGTAAATGAAGTGTGATTACGTAATTCGAATTATAGCGTTAGGTACACCTTGTGAATTGTGTTTTGATATATTGTCTTGGGGAAAAAAAATTCTATTCCTTAAAATAATCCGTCAAAGAAACATGAAACGTGTTTGAACTGATTGTAAATTTGTGCTAATTAGGAATGTACTTTCTCTCTCTCTCTCTCTCTCTCTCTCTCTCTCTCTCTCTCTCTCTCTCTCTCTCTCTCTCTCTCTCTCTCTCTCCTTACCACCACTAAGATGACTGCGATCTCTCTCTCTCTCTCTCTCTCGATCAGGAAGGATGTTCTTGAACTTCTGGCGCACAGCATCTTCGTATCCGCAGAGAATCTTCTTGGTTTCTAGCACAGGTGCCGTCGTCTGTATTGTGTAGCTGTAGAGTGGATGCTCTTTGTCTATATATTAGGTCCCGTACGCCTCTGGGTGTTTAAACCTGTTATGAAAAATACAGGCTTCGCCTGGCGGTTTTCCTATTGTGAGCCCTTTTATGGACAGTTTTTATTCTTATAGGAAGACAGGCTGGTCAGCTGTTTATATAACTTCTTAAGGTGTGTCATGCATTTCTCTCTCTCTCTCTCTCTCTCTCTCTCTCTCTCTCTCTCTCTCTCTCTCTCTCTCTCTCTCTCTCTCTCTCTCTCTGAGTATAGCCTACATTGGACTGCTTTCTGTTATTATTTGAATAAATTTTCGTCATTTGATCCACCCAAAAATCTGATAATCCAGGGGTTACAGGGTTTAATCTCTTAATTCGCATCATATATGAATATAAATTATTATAGACATGGGTAGAATACTTTTTTTTTTAAATCAATTGAAATATACTGGCAAGTAAATGCATACCATTTTATCTATTCTCTCTCTCTCTCTCTCTCTCTCTCTCTCTCTCTCTCTCTCTCTCTCTCTCTCTCTCTCTCTCTCTCTCTCTCTCTCTCTCTCTCTCTCTCTAATAATCGCATTTTATTTTGATTACCTTAGCTAAAAAGAATATAACTATGTATGAATATACAATACGTATTTGATTATGCATGAAATCATGTTCATCAATCTAACTCTCTACCAACAGCCAAAGAGAACATAAGAAACAGTTTTAGAAACTCTTAATCGTTCTTATCATAATGCCTTCATGATAAGAAAATTTAGGAAACTATTTCTTCATCCTATCATATAACAATAGATGCTTTACAGAAAATATATTAAGTTTTCTAATGCAATTTTCATTACCTATATTCTTTTGATTATTACGCTACTCTGTTTAAATTTTCCGTAAAAAACGGTAAAAATTCTGGAATAAATGTTCCCAGGCATTTAACGTTTTAAAAACGGATATATTGATGTTATGGAGTGATATTACGGTCACCAACCCTTAAAAGATAATAACAAAGTAGGGTAAAAAAAATCGGTCGCCTGATGGTGAGGGGTAGATGGAGATAGTTTTGGCAGGCTCTCCGCACTCCACAGGAGCGATTAGTTCACCAGGCCTACATGGCTGAGGACTATGAAGCGTGAAGTAGGAGATGATGAAAAGAGAACTATTGGTTTATAAGCTCAAGATAGAGTTGACTGGTGAAGTCTAATCGAGGCCCTTAGCGGATTTTTTTTTTATGAAATACCGCTCCAAAAGTGATTAATCTTTTTCTCAAAGAAGTTGATCATTGCTAGGTCAAAAGTCACTGCAAAATCAATCACTCTTTCTCTCCCATCATTTATCTCACCCACACCCCAACCTCCATGCACTCTCTCTATCCCTTCCCTACTAATTCCCAAGTGGCCATTCAGATCTCCTCCTATAATTACCCTTCCCCTGGTCCATCTCCTCCCAGAATGTATCCTTCTCCTCTGTACATCCAGTTTGCGGGGCATAGGCACACACCACATTGACTAGTGTTGCTCCCAGTCCCAGCTTTAAACTCGCAGTTCTGTCCTTTTTCCTATTCACCCCAATCAAACTTTCCTTCAAATCTTTCGATAATATTTTTCCTTCACAATTTCTTCCTTCCATATTTGCTCCACTGTAATAAAATTTACAACCTTCAGCTAGTTCTCCTGCCCTATTTCCCTTCCACCTGGTCTCCTGCACACACAGCACTTCAATCTTCCTTCTCTCCATGAGGTCAACCAGCTCTCGCCTTTTCCTGTCATTGTCCCCACATTCAGAGTTGCTACTCTCATCCTCTCCTCAGATATTTTCCTCTGAGCTTGCCTCTTTAACCCAGCCCGCCCATGACTGGGTAGCCCTTGCCGATTTTTCAGAGGGATCAGGCGAGGTCCCAACGCATCGCCATGTGGGGAATGCCCTAGCATTAATTTTATTTTCACAACTTTCCCTGGCCATATTGGTTTTGGCTAAATTTTCATGGCCGGATGCCTTTCCTACCGCCAACCCTCCCCATTTACCCGGGCTTGGGACCGGCACCAAGGAGACTGATCTCTAATACCTTGGGTTACTACATCCTTGACCTGATCAAATAGGTAAGGGCTCAATGCAGACCCCTTATGTAGTTCCACATTTACTGGGAAACTTTCTGTTAGGCGTAAACTGCTCTTAACATTTGCTTCTGCCCTCTCATACATATCTTGGGTAATTCTTACGTATTTCTCAAGGACTACCTTTTCATTCATTCATCTCCACACATCCTGACCTGGTCCTCGATCGTATGCCTTCTCCAGGTCAATAAAGACCATATGTAATCCCTTCTGTTTCTCCCAATGTTTTTCTATCATCTGCCTCAAAGCAAATATTGCATTGACGGTCCCTCTTCCAGTCATGAATCCAAATTGTTCCTCACCAATTGTTTCATCTCTGAGTCTATTCTCAATGATCTTCTCCCATATTTTCATAGTATGGTTTATCAATGTTATGCCTCTGTAGTTGCCACATTCCTGGATGTCTCCCTTCCCCTTATAGATGGGGATGATTAGGCTTCCTCTTCATTCCACTGGTATCTTTTCCTGATTGAAGATCTTTTTCATGGCCGGATGCCTTTCCTGCCGCCAACCTTCCCCATTTACCCGGGCTTAGGACTAGCACCAAGTTGAGGATGGCCTGCCTCCCTCAGTGGCTGGGTTATTATTCTTTTGAGATCTGGAAGGCTGAAATCCACTTGGCATATCTTGTCTCTCTCTCATTGGTTGGTAATTCAGGTGGCTTCCAATCTCTAGCCATCTTCTGCTCCAATCTTCCAGTACCATGAGTTCTTTTCCAAGGGACACAGCATACTAAAAGTAGTCAGACTTTTTTGTTCTGCATTTTTCCACCTGATAAAGAAACAGTACCGATGATGAGGTGTGGGACAGAGGTAGATGGCGAAAGCTGACCAGAAACATCGACCCCACATAGAAGTGGGTAAAGATGTAGAAAAAAAGGAAGAAGAAGAAGATTGCAGACCAGGACGAGTTTGACCTGTTCTCTCTGTTGACTCCATATTGTAGATTATTACCTTGATATGTGGAATGCTGGAATCCACTTGCCATATCCTGTCTCTCTCTCTCTCGATGGCTGGTAATTCAGGTGACTGCTAATCTCAAGCCATTTTTTGTTCCAATCTTCCTGTTCCACTATTCCAGCTCTATGAATTCTTCTCCAAGGGTCACAGCATACTAAAAGTAGTAAGACTTATTTGTTCTGCATTTATCCCCTGATAAAGAAACAGTACAGGTAATCTTTATCAAGGAACATTGCAGACCAGAACCAGTTTGACCTGTTCCCTCTGCTGACTCCATATTTTAGATTATTACCTTGAGATCTGGAATGCTAGAATCCACTTGGTATATCCTGTCTATCTCTCAATGTCTGGTAATTCAGGGTAGCTGCCAATCTCAAGCCATTTTCTGTTCCAATCTTCCTCTTCCACTATTCCAGTACTATAATTCTTCTCCAAGGGACACAGCATACTAGAAGTAGTCAGACTTGCTTGTTCTATATCTGTCCACCTGATAAAGAAACAGTACAAGTGAATCTTTATCAAGGAACATTGCAGACCAGAACCAGTTTGACCTGTTCCCTCTGCTGACTCCATATTTTAGATTATTACCTTGAGATCTGGAAGGCTGGAATCCACTTGGTATATCCTGTCTATCTCTCAATGTCTGGTATTTCAGGTGGCTGCCAATCTCAAAACATTTTCTGTTCCAATCTTGCTGTTCCACTATTCCAGAACTATGAATTCTTCTCTAAAGGACACAACATACTAGAAGTAGTCAGACTTGCTTGTTGTGTATCTGTCCACCTGATAAAGAAACAGTACAAGTGAATATTTATCAAGGAACATTCCAAACCAGATCCAGTTTGACCTGTTCCTTCTGCTGAGTCCATCTTTTAGATTATTCCTTGAGATCTGGAATGCTGGAATCCTCTTGGCATATCCTGTGTATCTCTCAATGGCTGGTAATTCAGGTGGCTGCCAATCTCAAGCTATTTTCTGTTCCAATCTTCCTGTTCCTCTATTCCAGTACTATGAATTCTTCTACAAGAGAAACAACATACTAGAAGTAGTCAGACTGGCTTGTTCTGTATCTGTCCACCTGATAAAGAAACAGTCCAAGCGAATCTTTATCAAGGAACGTAGTAGATCAGAACCAATATGCCCTGTTCCCTCTGCTGACTCCATATTGTAGATTATTACCTTGAGATCTGGAAGGCTGGAATTATCTTGGCTTATCCTGTCTTATCTCTCAATGTCTGGTAATTCATAGGCACTGCCATTCTTAAGTTTTCTTTTCCATTATTTTAATACTATGAATTCTTCTTCCAAGGGACTCAACATACTAGAAGTAGTCAGACTTGCTCGTTCTGTATCTGTCCACCTGATAAAGAAGCAGTACAAGTGAATCTTTATCAAGGAGCATTGCACACCAGAACCAGTTTGACATGCTCCCTCTGCTGACTCCATATTGTAGATTATTACCTTGAGATTTGGAATGCTGGAATCCACTTGGTATATCCTGTCTATCTCTCAATGTATGGTAATTCAGGTGGATGCCAATCTCAAGCCATTTTCTGTTCCAATCTTCCTGTTACACTATTTCAGTACTATGAAATCTTCTCCAAGGGACACAACATACTAGAAGTAGTTTCAGTACTATGAAATTTTCTCCAAGGGACAGAACATACTAGAAGTAGTCAGACTTGCTCGTTCTGTATCTGTCCACCTGATAAAGAAACAGTTCAGGTGAATCTTTATCAAGGAACATTGCAGACCAGAACCAGTTTGACCTGTTCACTCTGCTGACTCCATATTTTAGATTTTTACCTTGAGATCTGGAAGGCTGGAATCCACTTGGTATATCCAGTCTATCTCTCAATATATGGAATTCAGGTGGCTTCCAATCTCAAGCCATTTTCTGTTCCAATCTTCCTGTTACACTATTCCAGTACTGTTAATTCTTCTCCAAATGACACAACATACTAGAAGTAGTCGGACATGCTTTTTCTGTATCTGTCCACCTGATAAAGAAACAGTCCAAGCGAATCTTTATCAAGGAACATTGTAGATCAGAACCAATTTGCCCTGTTCCCTCTGCTGACTCCATATTGTAGATTATTACCTTGAGATCTGGAATGCTTGAATTCACTTGGTATATCCCGTCTATCTCTCAATGTATGGTAATTCAGGTAGGATGCCAATCTCAAGCCATTTTCTGTTTCAATCTTCCTGTTACACTATTTCAGTACTATAAAATCTTCTCCAAGGGACACAACATACTAGAAGTAGTTAGACTTACTTGTTCTGTATCTGTCCACCTGATAAAGAAACAGTACAAGTGAATCTTTATCAAGGAACATTGCAGACCAGAACAAGTTTGACCTGTTCACTCTGCTGACTCCATATTGTAGGTTAGTACCTTGATATCTGGAATTCTGGAATCCACCTGGCATATCCTGTCTATCTCTCGATGGCTGGTAATTCAGGTGGCTGCCAATCTCAAGCCAGTTTTTGTTCCAATCTTCCTGTTCCACTATTCCAGTTCTGTGAATCTTCTCTAAGGGACACGGCATATTAGAAGTAGTAAGACTTGTTTGTTCTGCATTTATCTCATGATAAAGAAACAGTACAGGTAATCTTTATCCAGGAACATTGCAGACCAGAACCAGTTTGACCTGCTTCCTCTGCTGACTCCATATTTTAGATTATTACCTTGAGATTTGGAAGGCTGGAATCCACTTGGTATATCCTCGCTATCTCTCAATGTCTGGTAATTCAGGTGGCTGCTAATCTCAAGCCACTTTTTGTTCCAATCTTCCTGTTCCACTATTCCAGTTCTGTGAATCTTCTCTAAGGGACACGGCATATTAGAAGTAGTAAGACTTGTTTGTTCTGCATTTATCTCATGATAAAGAAACAGTACAGGTAATCTTTATCCAGGAACATTGCAGACCAGAACCAGTTTGACCTGCTTCCTCTGCTGACTCCATATTGTAGATTATTACCTTGAGATCTGGAATGCTGGAATCCTCTTGGCATATTTCTCAAGGGCTGGTAATTCAGGTGGCAGCCAATATCAAGCTTTTTCTGCTCCAATCTTCCGGTTCCTCTATTCCAGTACTATGAATTCTTCTCCAAGGGACACAGCATACTAGAAGTAGTCAGACTTGTTTGTTCTGTATCTGTCCACCTAATAAAGAAACAGTACAATTGAATCTTTATCAATAAATGTAGATCAGAACCTGTTTGACCTGTTCCCTCTGCTGACTCCATATTGTAGATTATTACCTTGAGATATCTGGAAGGCTGGAATCCACTTGGCATATCCTGCCTATCTCAATGCCTGGTAATTCATAGGCGATGCTAATCTCAAGAAATTTTCTGTTCCACTATTCCAGTACTATGAATTCTTCTACAAGAGACACAGCATACTAGAAGTAGTCAGACTTGCTTGTTCCGTATCTGTCCACCTGATAAAGAAACAGTACAAGTGAATCTTTATCAAGGAACATTGCAGACCAGAACCAGTTTGACCTGTTCCCTCTGCTAACTCCATATTTTACATTATTACCTTGAGATCTGGAAGGCTGGAATCCACTTGGTGTATCCTGTCTATCTCTCAATGGCTGGTAATTCAGGTGGCTGCAAATCTCAAGCCATTTTTTGTTCCAATCTTCTTGTTCCAATATTCCAGTACTATGAATTCTTCTCCAAGGGACACAACAAACTAGAAGTAGTAAGACTTGCTCGTTCTGTATCTGTCCACCTGATAAGGGAACAGTACAAGTGAATCTTTACCAAGGAACATTGTAAAACAGAACCAGTTTGACCTGTTCCCTTTGCTGAGTCCATCTTTTAAATTATTCCCTTGAGATCTGGAAGGCTGGAATCCACTTGGCATATCATGTGTATCTCTCAATGGCTGGTAATTCAGGTGGCTGCCAATCTTAAGCCATTTTTTGTTCCAATCTTCTGGTTCCGTTATTCCAGTACCATTAATTCTTCTCTATGGGACACAGCATACTAGAATTTGTCAGACCTGTTTTTTCTGCATTTGTCCACTTGATAAAGAAACAGTACAAGTGAATCTTTATTAAGGAACATTGCAGACGAGAACCAGTTTGACCTGTTCCCTCTGCTGACTCCATATTGTAGATTATTTCTTTGAGATCTCGAATGCTGGAATCCACTTTGCATATCATGTGGATCTCTCAATGATTGGTAATTGATGTGGCTGCTCTCTCAAGCTATTTACTGCTCCAGTCTTCCTGTTCCTCTATTCCAGTACTAAGAAATCTTCTCCAACCGCATACTAGAAGTAGTCAGACTTGCTTGTTCTGTATCTGTCCACCTGATAAAGAAACAGTAGAAGTGAATCTTTATCAAGGAACATTGTAGATCAGAACCAATTTGACCTGTTCCCTCTGCTGACTCCATATTGTAGATTATTTCTTTGAGATCTGGAAGGCTGGAATCCACTTGGCATATCCTGTCTATCTCTCAATGTATGGTAATTCAGGTGGCTGTCAATCTCAAGCCATTTTCTGTTCCAATCCTCCTGTTACATTATTCCTGTACTATGAATTCTTCTCAAAGGGATACAAAATACTAGAAGTAGTCAGACTTGCTTGTTCTGTATCTGTCCACCTGATAAAGAAACAGTACAAGTGAATCTTTATCAAGGAACATTGCAGACCAGAACCAGTTTGACCTGTTCCCTCTGCTGAGTCCATCTTTTAGATAATTCACTCCAGATCTGGAAGCTAGAATCCACTTGGCATATCCTGTCTATCTCTCAATGTCTGGTAATTCAGGTGGCTGCCAATCTCAAGCCATTTTCTGTTCCAATCTTCCTGTTCCACTATTCCAGTACTATGAATTCTTCTCCAAGGGACACAGCATACTAGAAGTAGTCAAACTTGCTTGTTCTGTATCTGTTCCCCTGATAAAGAAACAGTACAAGTGAATCTTTATCAAGGAACATTGCAGACCAGAACCAGTTTGACCTGTTCCCTCTGCTACTCCATATTGTAGATTATTCTTGAGATCTGGAAGCTGGAATCCACTTGGCATATCCTGTCTATCTCTCAATGTGGTAATTCAGTGGCTTGCAATCTCAAGCCATTTTCTGTTCTAATTTCCTGTTCCACTATTCCAGTCCTATGAATTCTTCTCCAAGGGACACAGCATACTAGAAGTAGTCAGACTTGCTTGTTCTGTATCTGTCCACCTGATAAAGAAACAGTACAAGTGAATCTTTATCAAGGAACATTGTAGACCAGAACCAGTTTGACCTGTTCCCTTCTGCTGAGTCCATATTTTAAATTATTCCATTGAGATCTGGAATGCTGGAATCCACTTGGCATATCCTGTGTATCTGTCAATGGCTGGTAATTCAGGTGGCTGCCAATCTCAAGCCATTTTCTGTCCAATCTTCCTGTTCCTCCATTCCAGTACTATGAATTCTTCTCCAAGGGACACAGCATACTAGAAGTAGTCAGACTTGCTTTTTTGTATCTGTCCACTGATAAAGAAACAGTACAAGTGAATCTTTATCAAGGAACATTGTAGATCAGAACTAGTTTGACCTGTTCCCTCTGTTGACTCCATATTGTAGATTATTAACTTGAGATCTGGAAGGCTGGAATCCACTTGGCATATCCTGTCTATCTCACAATGTCTGGTAATTCAGGTGGCTGCTAATTACAAGCCATTTTCTGTTCTAATTTTCCTGTTTCACTATTTCAGTCCTTTGGATTCTTCTCCAAGGGACACAGCATACTAGAATAGGTCAGACTTGTTTGTTCTGCATTTATCCCCTGATAAAGAAACAGTAGAGGTGAATTTTTATCAAGAAACATTGCAGACCAGAACCAGTTTGACCTGTTCCCTCTGCTGAATCCATCTTTTAAATTATTCCCTTGAGATCTGGAATGCTAGAATCCACTTAGCATATCCTGTCTATCTCTCAATGTCTGGTAATTCAGGTGTCTGCCAATTACAAGCCATTTTCTGTTCTAATTTTCCTGTTTCACTATTCCAGTCCTTTGGATTCTTCTCCAAGGGACACAGCATACTAGAATAAGTCAAACTTGTTTCTTCTGCATTTATCCAATGATAAAGAAACAGTAGAGGTGAATCTTTATCAAGGAACATTGCAGACCAGAACCAGTTTGACCTGTTCCCTCTGCTGAGTCCATCTTTTGAATTATTCCATTGAGATCTGGAATGCTAGAATCCACTTAGCATATCCTGTCTATCTCTCAATGTCTGGTAATTCAGGTGGCTGCTAATTACAAGCCATTTTCTGTTCTAATTTTCCTGTTTCACTATTTAAGTCCTTTGGATTCTTCTCCAAGGGACACAGCATACTAGAATAAGTCAGACTTGTTTGTTCTGCATTTATCCCCTGATAAAGAAACAGTACAGGTGAATCTTTATCAAGGAACATTGCAGACCAG
Organism: Palaemon carinicauda; assembly: GCF_036898095.1. NCBI lineage: Eukaryota > Metazoa > Arthropoda > Malacostraca > Decapoda > Palaemonidae > Palaemon > Palaemon carinicauda. The sequence goes on from NC_090745.1 coordinate 73,796,787, forward strand.
AACCAGTTTGACCTGTTCCCTTTGCTGAGTCCATCTTTTAAATTATTCCCTTGAGATCTAGAATGCTAGAATCCACTTAGCATATCCTGTCTATCTCTCAATGTCTGGTAATTCAGGTGTCTGCCAATTACAAGCCATTTTCTGTTCTAATTTTCCTGTTTCACTATTCCAGTCCTTTGGATTCTTCTCCAAGGGACACAGCATACTAGAATAAGTCAGACTTGTTTGTTCTGCATTTATCCCCTGATAAAGAAACAGTACAGGTGAATCTTTATCAAGGAACATTGCAGACCAGAACCAGTTTGACCTGTTCCCTCTGCTGAATCCATCTTTTAAATTATTCCCTTGAGATCTGGAATGCTAGAATCCACTTAGCATATCCTGTCTATCTCTCAATGTCTGGTAATTCAGGTGTCTGCCAATTACAAGCCATTTTCTGTTCTAATTTTCCTGTTTCACTATTCCAGTCCTTTGGATTCTTCTCCAAGGGACACAGCATACTAGAATAAGTCAGACTTGTTTGTTCTGCATTTATCCCCTGATAAAGAAACAGTACAGGTGAATCTTTATCAAGGAACATTGCAGACCAGAACCAGTTTGACCTGTTCCCTCTGCTGAATCCATCTTTTAAATTATTCCCTTGAGATCTGGAATGCTAGAATCCTCTTAGATATCCTGTCTATCTCTCAATGTCTGGTAATTCAGGTGGCTGCTAATTACAAGCCATTTTCTGTTCTAATTTTCCTGTTTCACTATTTCAGTCCTTTGGATTCTTCTCCAAGGGACACAGCATACTAGAATAAGTCAGACTTGTTGTTTCTGCATTTATCCCCTGATAAAGAAACAGTACAGGTGAATCTTTATCAAGGAACATTGCAGACCAGAACCAGTTTGACCTGTTCCCTCTGCTGAGTCCATCTTTTAAATTATTCCCTTGAGATCTGGAATGCTAGAATCCACTTAGCATATCCTGTCTATCTCTCAATGTCTGGTAATTCAGGTGGCTGTTAATTACAAGCCATTTTCTGTTCTAATTTTCCTGTTTCATATTTAAGTCCTTTGGATTCTTCTCCAAGGGACACAGCATACTAGAATAAGTCAGACTTGTTTGTTCTGCATTTATCCCCTGATAAAGAAACAGTACAGTTTGAATCTTTATCAAGGAACATTGCAGACCAGAACCAGTTTGACCTGTTCCCTCTGCTGAGTCCATCTTTTAAATTATTCCCTTGAGATCTGGAATGCTAGAATCCACTTAGCATATCCTGTCTATCTCTCAATGTCTGGTAATTCAGGTGGCTGCCAATTACAAGCCATTTTCTGTTCTAATTTTCCTGTTTCACTATTCCAGTCCTTTGGATTCTTCTCCAAGGGACACAGCATACTAGAATAAGTCAGACTTGTTTGTTCTGCATTTATCCCCTGATAAAGAAACAGTACAGGTGAATCTTTATCAAGGAACATTGCAGACCAGAACCAGTTTGACCTGTTCCCTCTGCTGAGTCCATCTTTTAAATTATTCCCTTGAGATCTGGAATGCTAGAATCCACTTAGCATATCCTGTCTATCTCTCAATGTCTGGTAATTCAGGTGGCTGCTAATTACAAGCCATTTTCTGTTCTAATTTTCCTGTTTCACTATTCCAGTCCTTTGGATTCTTCTCCAAGGGACACAGCATACTAGAATAAGTCAGACTTGTTTGTTCTGCATTTATCCCCTGATAAAGAAACAGTACAGGTGAATCTTTATCAAGGAACATTGCAGACCAGAACCAGTTTGACCTGTTCCCTCTGCTGAATCCATCTTTTAAATTATTCCCTTGAGATCTGGAATGTTAGAATCCACTTAGAATATCCTGTCTATCTCTCAATGTCTGGTAATTCAGGTGGCTGCCAATTACAAGCCCTTTTCTGTTTCAATTTTCCTGTTTCACTATTCCAGTCCTTTGGATTCTTCTCCAAGGGACACAGCATACTAGAATAAGTCAGACTTATTTGTTCTGCATTTATCCCCTGATAAAGAAACAGTACAGGTGAATCTTTATCAAGGAACATTGCAGACCAGAACCAGTTTGACCTGTTCCCTCTGCTGAGTCCATCTTTTAAATTATTCCCTTGAGATCTGGAATGCTAGAATCCACTTAGCATATCCTGTCTATCTCCTCAATGTCTGGTAATTCAGGTGGCTGCTAATTACAAGCCATTTTCTGTTCTAATTTTCCTGTTTCACCATTTCAGTCCTTTGGATTCTTCTCCAAGGGACACAGCATACTAGAATAGTCACACTTGTTTGTTCTGCATTTATCCCCTGATAAAGAAACAGTACAGGTGAATCTTTATCATGGAACATTGCAGACCAGAACCAGTTTGACCTGTTCCCTCTGCTGAGCCCATCTTTTAAATTATTCCCTTGAGATCTGGAATGCTAGAATCCACTTAGCATATCCTGTCTATCTCTCAATGTCTGGTAATTCAGGTGTCTGCTAATTACAAGCCATTTTCTGTTCTAATTTTCCTATTTCACTATTTCAGTCCTTTGGATTCTTCTCCAAGGGACACAGCATACTAGAATAAGTCAGACTTGTTTCTTCTGCATTTATCCCCTGATAAAAAACAGTACAGGTGAATCTTTATCAAGGAACATTGCAGACCAGAACTAGTTTGACCTGTTCCCTTTGCTGAGTCCATCTTTTAAATTATTCCCTTGAGATCTGGAATGCTAGAATCCACTTAGCATATCCTGTCTATCTCTCAATGTCTGGTAATTCAGGTGGCTGCTAATTACAAGCCATTTTCTGTTCTAATTTTCCTGTTTCACTATTTCAGTCCTTTGGATTCTACTCCAAGGGACACAGCATACTAGAGTAAGTCAGACTTGTTAGTTCTGCATTTATCCCCTGATAAAGAAACAGTACAGGTGAATCTTTATCAAGGAACATTGCAGACCAGAACCAGTTTGAATTGTTCCCTCTGCTGAATCCATCTTTTAAATTATTCCATTGAGATCTGGAATGCTAGAATCCACTTAGCATATCCTGTCTATCTCTCAATGTCTGGTAATTCAGGTGTCTGCCAATTACAAGCCATTTTCTGTTCTAATTTTCCTGTTTCAATATTCCAGTCCTTTGGATTCTTCTCCAAGGGACACAGCATACTAGAATAAGTCAGACTTGTTTGTTCTGCATTTATCCCCTGATAAAGAAACAGTACAGGTGAATCTTTATCAAGGAACATTGCAGACAGGAACCAGTTTGACCTGTTCCCTCTGCTGAATCCATCTTTTAAATTATTCCCTTGAGATCTGGAATGCTAGAATCCACTTACATATCCTGTCTATCTCTCAATGTCTGGTAATTCAGGTGACTGCTAATTATAAGCCATTTTCTGTTCTAATTTTCCTGTTTCACTATTTCCAGTCCTTTGGATTCTTCTCCAAGGGACACAGCATACTAGAATAAGTCAGACTTGTTTGTTCTGCATTTATCCCCTGATAAAGAAACAGTACAGGTGAATCTTTATCAAGGAACATTGCAGACCAGAACCAGTTTGACCTGTTCCTCTGCTGAATCCATCTTTTAAATTATTCCCTTGAGATCTGGAATGCTAGAATCCTCTTAGAATATCCTGTCTATCTCTCAATGTCTGGTAATTCAGGTGGCTGCCAATTACAAGCCATTTTCTGTTCTAATTTTCCTGTTTTCACTATTTCAGTCCTTTGGATTCTTCTCCAAGGGACACAGCATACTAGAATAAGTCAGACTTGTTTCTTCTGCATTTATCCCCTGATAAAGAAACAGTACAGGTGAATCTTTATCAAGGAACATTGCAGACCAGAACCAGTTTGACCTGTTCCCTCTGCTGAGTCCATCTTTTAAATTATTCCCTTGAGATCTGGAATGCTAGAATCCACTTAGCATATCCTGTCTATCTCTCAATGTCTGGTAATTCAGGTGGCTGCTAATTACAAGCCATTTTCTGTTCTAATTTTCCTGTTTCACTATTTAGTCCTTTGGATTCTTCTCCAAGGGACACAGCATACTAGAATAAGTCAGACTTGTTTGTTCTGCATTTATCCCCTGATAAAGAAACAGTACAGTGAATCTTTATCAAGGAACATTGCAGACCAGAACCAGTTTGACCTGTTCCCTCTGCTGAGTCCATCTTTTAAATTATTCCCTTGAGATCTAGAATGCTAGAATCCACTTAGCATATCCTGTCTATCTCTCAATGTCTGGTAATTCAGTGGCTGCCAATTACAAGCCATTTTCTGTTCTAATTTTCTGTTTCACTATTCCAGTCCTTTGGATTCTTCTCCAAGGGACACAGCATACTAGAATAAGTCAGACTTGTTTGTTCTGCATTTATCCCCTGATAAAGAAACAGTACAGGTGAATCTTTATCAAGGAACATTGCAGACCAGAACCAGTTTGACCTGTTCCCTCTGCTGAGTCCATCTTTTAAATTATTCCCTTGAGATCTGGAATGCTAGAATCCACTTAGCAATATCCTGTCTATCTCTCAATGTCTGGTAATTCAGGTGGCTGCTAATTACAAGCCATTTTCTGTTCTAATTTTCCTGTTTCACTATTCCAGTCCTTTGGATTCTTCTCCAAGGGACACAGCATACTAGAATAAGTCAGACTTATTTGTTCTGCATTTATCCCCTGATAAAGAAACAGTACAGGTGAATCTTTATCATGGAACATTGCAGACCAGAACCAGTTTGACCTGTTCCCTCTGCTGAATCCATCTTTTAAATTATTCCCTTGAGATCTGGAATGTTAGAATCCACTTAGAATATCCTGTCTATCTCTCAATGTCTGGTAATTCAGGTGGCTGCTAATTACAAGCCATTTTCTGTTCTAATTTTCCTGTTTCACTATTCCAGTCCTTTGGATTCTTCTCCAAGGGACACAGCATACTAGAATAAGTCAGACTTGTTTGTTCTGCATTTATCCCCTGATAAAGAAACAGTACAGGTGAATCTTTATCATGGAACATTGCAGACCAGAACCAGTTTGACCTGTTCCCTCTGCTGAGTCCATCTTTTAAATTATTCCCTTGAGATCTGGAATGCTAGAATCCACTTAGCTTATCCTGTCTATCTCTCAATGTCTGGTAATTCAGGTGGCTGCTAATTACAAGCCATTTTCTGTTCTAATTTTCCTGTTTCACCATTTCAGTCCTTTGGATTCTTCTCCAAGGGACACAGCATACTAGAATAAGTCAGACTTGTTTGTTCTGCATTTATCCCCTGATAAAGAAACAGTACAGGTGAATCTTTATCATGGAACATTGCAGACCAGAACCAGTTTGACCTGTTCCCTCTGCTGAGCCATCTTTTAAATTATTCCCTTGAGATCTGGAATGCTAGAATCCACTTAGCATATCCTGTCTATCTCTCAATGTCTGGTAATTCAGGTGTCTGCTAATTACAAGCCATTTTCTGTTCTAATTTTCCTGTTTCACTATTTCAGTCCTTTGGATTCTTCTCCAAGGGACACAGCATACTAGAATAAGTCAGACTTGTTTCTTCTGCATTTATCCCCTGATAAAGAAACAGTACAGGTGAATCTTTATCAAGGAACATTGCAGACCAGAACTAGTTTGACCTGTTCCCTTTGCTGAGTCCATCTTTTAAATTATTCCCTTGAGATCTGGAATGCTAGAATCCACTTAGCATATCCTGTCTATCTCTCAATGTCTGGTAATTCAGGTGGCTGCTAATTACAAGCCATTTTCTGTTCTAATTTTCCTGTTTCACTATTTCAGTCCTTTGGATTCTTCTCCAAGGGACACAGCATACTAGAATAAGTCAGACTTGTTAGTTTTGCATTTATCCCCTGATAAAGAAACAGTACAGGTGAATCTTTATCAAGGAACATTGCAGACCAGAACCAGTTTGACCTGTTCCCTCTGCTGAATCCATCTTTTAAATTATTCCATTGAGATCTGGAATGCTAGAATCCACTTAGCATATCCTGTCTATCTCTCAATGTCTGGTAATTCAGGTGTCTGCCAATTACAAGCCATTTTCTGTTCTAATTTTCCTGTTTCACTATTCCAGTCCTTTGGATTCTTCTCCAAGGGACACAGCATACTAGAATAAGTCAAACTTGTTTGTTCTGCATTTATCCCCTGATAAAGAAACAGTACAGGTGAATCTTTATCAAGGAACATTGCAGACAGGAACCAGTTTGACCTGTTCCCACTGCTGAATCCATCTTTTAAATTATTCCCTTGAGATCTGGAATGCTAGAATCCACTTACCATATCCTGGGTATCTCTCAATGTCTGGTAATTCAGGTGGCTGCTAATTATAAGCCATTTTCTGTTCTAATTTTCCTGTTTCACTATTTCAGTCCTTTGGATTCTTCTCCAAGGGACACAGCATACTAGAATAGGTCAGACTTGTTTGTTCTGCATTTATCCCCTGATAAAGAAACAGTAGAGGTGAATTTTTATCAAGGAACATTGCAGACCAGAACCAGTTTGACCTGTTCCCACTGCTGAATTCCTCTTTTAAATTATTCCCTTGAGATCTGGAATGCTAGAATCCACTTAGAATATCCTGTCTATCTCTCAATGTCTGGTAATTCAGGTGTCTGCCAATTACAAGCCATTTTCTGTTCTAATTTTCCTGTTTCACTATTTCAGTCCTTTGGATTCTTCTCCAAGGGACACAGCATACTAGAATAAGTCAAACTTGTTTCTTCTGCATTTATCCCCTGATAAAGAAACAGTAGAGGTGAATCTTTATCAAGGAACATTGCAGACCAGAACCAGTTTGACCTGTTCCCTCTGCTGAGTCCATCTTTTGAATTATTCCCTTGAGATCTGGAATGCTAGAATCCACTTAGCATATCCTGTCTATCTCTCAATGTCTGGTAATTCAGGTGGCTGCTAATTACAAGCCATTTTCTGTTCTAATTTTCCTGTTTCACTATTTCAGTCCTTTGGATTCTTCTCCAAGGGACACAGCATACTAGAATAAGTCAGTCTTGTTTGTTCTGCATTTATCCCCTGATAAAGAAACAGTACAGGTGAATCTTTATCAAGGAACATTGCAGACCAGAACCAGTTTGACCTGTTCCCTCTGCTTAGTCCATCTTTTAAATTATTCCCTTGAGATCTAGAATGCTAGAATCCACTTAGCATATCCTGTCTATCTCTCAATGTCTGGTAATTCAGGTGGCTGCTAATTACAAGCCATTTTCTGTTCTAATTTTCTTGTTTCACTATTCCAGTCCTTTGGATTCTTCTCCAAGGGACACAGCATACTAGAATAAGTCAGACTTATTTGTTCTGCATTTATCCCCTGATAAATAAACAGTACAGGTGAAACTTTATCAAGGAACATTGCAGACCAGAACCAGTTTGACCTGTTCCCTCTGCTGAATCCATCTTTTAAATTATTCCCTCTAGATCTGGAATGTTAGAATCCACTTAGAATATCCTGTCTATCTCTCAATGTCTTTGTAATTCAGGTGGCTGCTAATTACAAGCCCTTTTCTGTTTTAATTTTCCTGTTTCACTATTTCAGTCCTTTGGATTCTTCTCCAAGGGACACAGCATACTAGAATAAGTCAGACTTATTTGTTCTGCATTTATCCCCTGATAAAGAAACAGTACAGGTGAATCTTTATCATGGAACATTGCAGACCAGAACCAGTTTGACCTGTTCCCTCTGCTGAGTCCATCTTTTAAATTATTCCCTTGAGATCTGGAATGCTAGAATCCACTTAGCATATCCTGTCTATTTCTCAATGTCTGGTAATTCGGGAGTCTGCTAATTACAAGCCATTTTCTGTTCTAATTTTCCTGTTTCACTATTTCAGTCCTTTGGATTCTTCTCCAAGGGACACAGCACACTAGAATAAGTCAGACTTGTTTGTTCTGCATTTATCCCCTGATAAAGAAACAGTACAGGTGAATCTTTATCATGGAACATTGCAGACCAGAACCAGTTTGACCTGTTCCCTCTGCTGAGTCCATCTTTTAAATTATTCCCTTGAGATCTGGAATGCTAGAATCCACTTAGCTTATCCTGTCTATCTCTCAATGTCAGGTAATTCAGGTGGCTGCTAATTACAAGCCATTTTCTGTTCTAATTTTCCTGTTTCACCATTTCAGTCCTTTGGATTCTTCTCCAAGGGACACAGCATACTAGAATAAGTCAGACTTGTTTGTTCTGCATTTATCCCCTGATAAAGAAACAGTACAGGTGAATCTTTATCATGGAACATTGCAGACCAGAACCAGTTTGACCTGTTCCCTCTGCTGAGTCCATCTTTTAAATTATTCCCTTGAGATCTGGAATGCTAGAATCCACTTAGCATATCCTGTCTATCTCTCAATGTCTGGTAATTCAGGTGGCTGCTAATTACAAGCCATTTTCTGTTCTAATTTTCCTGTTTCACTATTTCAGTCCTTTGGATTCTTCTCCAAGGGACACAGCATACTAGAATAAGTCAGACTTGTTTCTTCTGCATTTATCCCCTGATAAAGAAACAGTACAGGTGAATCTTTATCAAGGAACATTGCAGACCAGAACTAGTTTGACCTGTTCCCTTTGCTGAGTCCATCTTTTAAATTATTCCCTTGAGATCTGGAATGCTAGAATCCACTTAGCATATCCTGTCTATCTCTCAATGTCTGGTAATTCAGGTGGCTGCTAATTACAAGCCATTTTCTGTTCTAATTTTCCTGTTTCACTATTTCAGTCCTTTGGATTCTTCTCCAAGGGACACAGCATACTAGAATAAGTCAGACTTGTTAGTTTTGCATTTATCCCCTGATAAAGAAACAGTACAGGTGAATCTTTATCAAGGAACATTGCAGACCAGAACCAGTTTGACCTGTTCCCTCTGCTGAATCCATCTTTTAAATTATTCCATTGAGATCTGGAATGCTAGAATCCACTTAGCATATCCTGTCTATCTCTCAATGTCTGGTAATTCAGGTGTCTGCCAATTACAAGCCATTTTCTGTTCTAATTTTCCTGTTTCACTATTCCAGTCCTTTGGATTCTTCTCCAAGGGACACAGCATACTAGAATAAGTCAAACTTGTTTGTTCTGCATTTATCCCCTGATAAAGAAACAGTACAGGTGAATCTTTATCAAGGAACATTGCAGACAGGAACCAGTTTGACCTGTTCCCACTGCTGAATCCATCTTTTAAATTATTCCCTTGAGATCTGGAATGCTAGAATCCACTTACCATATCCTGGGTATCTCTCAATGTCTGGTAATTCAGGTGGCTGCTAATTATAAGCCATTTTCTGTTCTAATTTTCCTGTTTCACTATTTCAGTCCTTTGGATTCTTCTCCAAGGGACACAGCATACTAGAATAGGTCAGACTTGTTTGTTCTGCATTTATCCCCTGATAAAGAAACAGTAGAGGTGAATTTTTATCAAGGAACATTGCAGACCAGAACCAGTTTGACCTGTTCCCTCTGCTGAATTCATCTTTTAAATTATTCCCTTGAGATCTGGAATGCTAGAATCCACTTAGAATATCCTGTCTATCTCTCAATGTCTGGTAATTCAGGTGTCTGCCAATTACAAGCCATTTTCTGTTCTAATTTTCCTGTTTCACTATTTCAGTCCTTTGGATTCTTCTCCAAGGGACACAGCATACTAGAATAAGTCAAACTTGTTTCTTCTGCATTTATCCCCTGATAAAGAAACAGTAGAGGTGAATCTTTATCAAGGAACATTGCAGACCAGAACCAGTTTGACCTGTTCCCTCTGCTGAGTCCATCTTTTGAATTATTCCCTTGAGATCTGGAATGCTAGAATCCACTTAGCATATCCTGTCTATCTCTCAATGTCTGGTAATTCAGGTGGCTGCTAATTACAAGCCATTTTCTGTTCTAATTTTCCTGTTTCACTATTTCAGTCCTTTGGATTCTTCTCCAAGGGACACAGCATACTAGAATAAGTCAGTCTTGTTTGTTCTGCATTTATCCCCTGATAAAGAAACAGTACAGGTGAATCTTTATCAAGGAACATTGCAGACCAGAACCAGTTTGACCTGTTCCCTCTGCTTAGTCCATCTTTTAAATTATTCCCTTGAGATCTAGAATGCTAGAATCCACTTAGCATATCCTGTCTATCTCTCAATGTCTGGTAATTCAGGTGACTGCTAATTACAAGCCATTTCTGTTCTAATTTTCTTGTTTCACTATTCCAGTCCTTTGGATTCTTCTCCAAGGGACACAGCATACTAGAATAAGTCAGACTTATTTGTTCTGCATTTATCCCCTGATAAATAAACAGTACAGGTGAAACTTTATCAAGGAACATTGCAGACCAGAACCAGTTTGACCTGTTCCCTCTGCTGAATCCATCTTTTAAATTATTCCCTCTAGATCTGGAATGTTAGAATCCACTTAGAATATCCTGTCTATCTCTCAATGTCTTTGTAATTCAGGTGGCTGCTAATTACAAGCCCTTTTCTGTTTTAATTTTCCTGTTTCACTATTTCAGTCCTTTGGATTCTTCTCCAAGGGACACAGCATACTAGAATAAGTCAGACTTATTTGTTCTGCATTTATCCCCTGATAAAGAAACAGTACAGGTGAATCTTTATCATGGAACATTGCAGACCAGAACCAGTTTGACCTGTTCCCTCTGCTGAGTCCATCTTTTAAATTATTCCCTTGAGATCTGGAATGCTAGAATCCACTTAGCATATCCTGTCTATTTCTCAATGTCTGGTAATTCGGGAGTCTGCTAATTACAAGCCATTTTCTGTTCTAATTTTCCTGTTTCACTATTTCAGTCCTTTGGATTCTTCTCCAAGGGACACAGCACACTAGAATAAGTCAGACTTGTTTGTTCTGCATTTATCCCCTGATAAAGAAACAGTACAGGTGAATCTTTATCATGGAACATTGCAGACCAGAACCAGTTTGACCTGTTCCCTCTGCTGAGTCCATCTTTTAAATTATTCCCTTGAGATCTGGAATGCTAGAATCCACTTAGCTTATCCTGTCTATCTCTCAATGTCAGGTAATTCAGGTGGCTGCTAATTACAAGCCATTTTCTGTTCTAATTTTCCTGTTTCACCATTTCAGTCCTTTGGATTCTTCTCCAAGGGACACAGCATACTAGAATAAGTCAGACTTGTTTGTTCTGCATTTATCCCCTGATAAAGAAACAGTACAGGTGAATCTTTATCATGGAACATTGCAGACCAGAACCAGTTTGACCTGTTCCCTCTGCTGAGTCCATCTTTTAAATTATTCCCTTGAGATCTGGAATGCTAGAATCCACTTAGCATATCCTGTCTATCTCTCAATGTCTGGTAATTCAGGTGGCTGCTAATTACAAGCCATTTTCTGTTCTAATTTTCCTGTTTCACTATTTCAGTCCTTTGGATTCTTCTCCAAGGGACACAGCATACTAGAATAAGTCAGACTTGTTTCTTCTGCATTTATCCCCTGATAAAGAAACAGTACAGGTGAATCTTTATCAAGGAACATTGCAGACCAGAACTAGTTTGACCTGTTCCCTTTGCTGAGTCCATCTTTTAAATTATTCCCTTGAGATCTGGAATGCTAGAATCCACTTAGCATATCCTGTCTATCTCTCAATGTCTGGTAATTCAGGTGGCTGCTAATTACAAGCCATTTTCTGTTCTAATTTTCCTGTTTCACTATTTCAGTCCTTTGGATTCTTCTCCAAGGGACACAGCATACTAGAATAAGTCAGACTTGTTAGTTTTGCATTTATCCCCTGATAAAGAAACAGTACAGGTGAATCTTTATCAAGGAACATTGCAGACCAGAACCAGTTTGACCTGTTCCCTCTGCTGAATCCATCTTTTAAATTATTCCATTGAGATCTGGAATGCTAGAATCCACTTAGCATATCCTGTCTATCTCTCAATGTCTGGTAATTCAGGTGTCTGCCAATTACAAGCCATTTTCTGTTCTAATTTTCCTGTTTCACTATTCCAGTCCTTTGGATTCTTCTCCAAGGGACACAGCATACTAGAATAAGTCAAACTTGTTTGTTCTGCATTTATCCCCTGATAAAGAAACAGTACAGGTGAATCTTTATCAAGGAACATTGCAGACAGGAACCAGTTTGACCTGTTCCCACTGCTGAATCCATCTTTTAAATTATTCCCTTGAGATCTGGAATGCTAGAATCCACTTACCATATCCTTGGTATCTCTCAATGTCTGGTAATTCAGGTGGCTGCTAATTATAAGCCATTTTCTGTTCTAATTTTCCTGTTTCACTATTTCAGTCCTTTGGATTCTTCTCCAAGGGACACAGCATACTAGAATAGGTCAGACTTGTTTGTTCTGCATTTATCCCCTGATAAAGAAACAGTAGAGGTGAATTTTTATCAAGGAACATTGCAGACCAGAACCAGTTTGACCTGTTCCCACTGCTGAATTCATCTTTTAAATTATTCCCTTGAGATCTGGAATGCTAGAATCCACTTAGAATATCCTGTCTATCTCTCAATGTCTGGTAATTCAGGTGTCTGCCAATTACAAGCCATTTTCTGTTCTAATTTTCCTGTTTCACTATTTCAGTCCTTTGGATTCTTCTCCAAGGGACACAGCATACTAGAATAAGTCAAACTTGTTTCTTCTGCATTTATCCCCTGATAAAGAAACAGTAGAGGTGAATCTTTATCAAGGAACATTGCAGACCAGAACCAGTTTGACCTGTTCCCTCTGCTGAGTCCATCTTTTGAATTATTCCCTTGAGATCTGGAATGCTAGAATCCACTTAGCATATCCTGTCTATCTCTCAATGTCTGGTAATTCAGGTGGCTGCTAATTACAAGCCATTTTCTGTTCTAATTTTCCTGTTTCACTATTTCAGTCCTTTGGATTCTTCTCCAAGGGACACAGCATACTAGAATAAGTCAGTCTTGTTTGTTCTGCATTTATCCCCTGATAAAGAAACAGTACAGGTGAATCTTTATCAAGGAACATTGCAGACCAGAACCAGTTTGACCTGTTCCCTCTGCTTAGTCCATCTTTTAAATTATTCCCTTGAGATCTAGAATGCTAGAATCCACTTAGCATATCCTGTCTATCTCTCAATGTCTGGTAATTCAGGTGTCTGCCAATTACAAGCCATTTTCTGTTCTAATTTTCCTGTTTCACTATTCCAGTCCTTTGGATTCTTCTCCAAGGGACACAGCATACTAGAATAAGTCAGACTTGTTTGTTCTGCATTTATCCCCTGATAAAGAAACAGTACAGGTGAATCTTTATCAAGGAACATTGCAGACCAGAACCAGTTTGACCTGTTCCCTCTGCTGAATCCATCTTTTAAATTATTCCCTTGAGATCTGGAATGCTAGAATCCACTTAGCATATCCTGTCTATCTCTCAATGTCTGGTAATTCAGGTGTCTGCCAATTACAAGCCATTTTCTGTTCTAATTTTCCTGTTTCACTATTCCAGTCCTTTGGATTCTTCTCCAAGGGACACAGCATACTAGAATAAGTCAAACTTGTTTCTTCTGCATTTATCCCCTGATAAAGAAACAGTACAGGTGAATCTTTATCAAGGAACATTGCAGACCAGAACCAGTTTGACCGTTCCCTCTGCTGAATCCATCTTTTAAATTATTCCCTTGAGATCTGGAATGCTAGAATCCACTTAGATATCCTGTCTATCTCTCAATGTCTGGTAATTCAGGTGGCTGCTAATTACAAGCCATTTTCTGTTCTAATTTTCCTGTTTCACTATTTCAGTCCTTTGGATTCTTCTCCAAGGGACACAGCATACTAGAATAAGTCAGACTTGTTTCTTCTGCATTTATCCCCTGATAAAGAAACAGTACAGGTGAATCTTTATCAAGGAACATTGCAGACCAGAACCAGTTTGACCGTTCCCTCTGCTGAGTCCATCTTTTAAATTATTCCCTTGAGATCTGGAATGCTAGAATCCACTTACCATATCCTGTCTATCTCTCAATGTCTGGTAATTCAGGTGGCTGCTAATTACAAGCCATTTTCTGTTCTAATTTTCCTGTTTCACTATTTAGTCCTTTGGATTCTTCTCCAAGGGACACAGCATACTAGAATAAGTCAGACTTGTTTGTTCTTGCATTTATCCCCTGATAAAGAAACAGTACAGTTTGAATCTTTATCAAGGAACATTGCAGACCAGAACCAGTTTGACCTGTTCCCTCTGCTGAGTCCATCTTTTAAATTATTCCCTTGAGATCTGGAATGCTAGAATCCACTTAGCATATCCTGTCTATCTCTCAATGTCTGGTAATTCAGGTGGCTGCCAATTACAAGCCATTTTCTGTTCTAATTTTCCTGTTTCACTATTCCAGTCCTTTGGATTCTTCTCCAAGGGACACAGCATACTAGAATAAGTCAGACTTGTTTGTTCTGCATTTATCCCCTGATAAAGAAACAGTACAGGTGAATCTTTATCAAGGAACATTGCAGACCAGAACCAGTTTGACCTGTTCCCTCTGCTGAATCCATCTTTTAAATTATTCCCTTGAGATCTGGAATGCTAGAATCCACTTAGCATATCCTGTCTATCTCTCAATGTCTGGTAATTCAGGTGTCTGCCAATTACAAGCCATTTTCTGTTCTAATTTTCCTGTTTCACTATTCCAGTCCTTTGGATTCTTCTCCAAGGGACACAGCATACTAGAATAAGTCAGACTTGTTTGTTCTGCATTTATCCCCTGATAAAGAAACAGTACAGGTGAATCTTTATCAAGGAACATTGCAGACCAGAACCAGTTTGACCGTTCCCTCTGCTGAATCCATCTTTTAAATTATTCCCTTGAGATCTGGAATGCTAGAATCCACTTAGAATATCCTGTCTATCTCTCAATGTCTGGTAATTCAGGTGGCTGCTAATTACAAGCCATTTTCTGTTCTAATTTTCCTGTTTCACTATTTCAGTCCTTTGGATTCTTCTCCAAGGGACACAGCATACTAGAATAAGTCAGACTTGTTTGTTCTGCATTTATCCCCTGATAAAGAAACAGTACAGGTGAATCTTTATCAAGGAACATTGCAGACCAGAACCAGTTTGACCTGTTCCCTCTGCTGAGTCCATCTTTTAAATTATTCCCTTGAGATCTGGAATGCTAGAATCCACTTAGCATATCCTGTCTATCTCTCAATGTCTGGTAATTCAGGTGGCTGCTAATTACAAGCCATTTTCTGTTCTAATTTTCTTGTTTCACTATTCCAGTCCTTTGGATTCTTCTCCAAGGGACACAGCATACTAGAATAAGTCAGACTTGTTTGTTCTGCATTTATCCCCTGATAAAGAAACAGTACAGGTGAATCTTTATCAAGGAACATTGCAGACCAGAACCAGTTTGACCTGTTCCCTCTGCTGAATCCTCTTTTAAATTATTCCCTTGAGATCTGGAATGTAGAATCCACTTAGAATATCCTGTCTATCTCTCAATGTCTGGTAATTCAGGTGGCTGCTAATTACAAGCCATTTTCTGTTCTAATTTTCCTGTTTCACTATTTCAGTCCTTTGGATTCTTCTCCAAGGGACACAGCATACTAGAATAAGTCAGACTTGTTTGTTCTGCATTTATCCCCTGATAAAGAAACAGTACAGGTGAATCTTTATCAAGGAACATTGCAGACCAGAACCAGTTTGACCTGTTCCCTCTGCTGAGTCCATCTTTTAAATTATTCCCTTGAGATCTGGAATGCTAGAATCCACTTAGCATATCCTGTCTATTTCTCAATGTCTGGTAATTCAGGTGTCTGCTAATTACAAGCCATTTTCTGTTCTAATTTTCCTGTTTCACTATTTCAGTCCTTTGGATTCTTCTCCAAGGGACACAGCATACTAGAATAAGTCAGACTTGTTTGTTCTGCATTTATCCCCTGATAAAGAAACAGTACAGGTGAATCTTTATCATGGAACATTGCAGACCGGAACCAGTTTGACCTGTTCCCTCTGCTGAGTCCATCTTTTAAATTATTCCCTTGAGATCTGGAATGCTAGAATCCACTTAGCATATCCTGTCTATCTCTCAATGTCTGGTAATTCAGGTGGCTGCTAATTACAAGCCATTTTCTGTTCTAATTTTCCTGTTTCACCATTTCAGTCCTTTGGATTCTTCTCCAAGGGACAAATATACTAGAATAAGTCAGACTTGTTTGTTCTGCATTTATCCCCTGATAAAGAAACAGTACAGGAGAATCTTTATCAAGGAACATTGCAGACCAGAACCAGTTTGACCTGTTCCCTCTGCTGAGTCCATCTTTTAAATTATTCCCTTGAGATCTGGAATGCTAGAATCCACTTAGCATATCCTGTCTATCTCTCAATGTCTGGTAATTCAGGTGGCTGCTAATTACAAGCCATTTTCTGTTCTAATTTTCCTGTTTCACTATTTCAGTCCTTTGGATTCTTCTCCAAGGGACACAGCATACTAGAATAAGTCAGACTTGTTTCTTCTGTATTTATCCCCTGATAAAGAAACAGTACAGGTGAATCTTTATCAAGGAACATTGCAGACCAGAACCAGTTTGACCTGTTCCCTTGCTGAGTCCATCTTTTAAATTATTCCCTTGAGATCTGGAATGCTAGAATCCACTTAGCATATCCTGTCTATCTCTCAATGTCTGGTAATTCAGGTGGCTGCTAATTACAAGCCATTTTCTGTTCTAATTTTCCTGTTTCACTATTTCAGTCCTTTGGATTCTTCTCCAAGGGACACAGCATACTAGAATAAGTCAGACTTGTTTGTTTTGCATTTATCCCCTGATAAAGAAACAGTACAGGTGAATCTTTATCAAGGAACATTGCAGACCAGAACCAGTTTGACCTGTTCCCTCTGCTGAATCCATCTTTTAAATTATTCCATTGAGATCTGGAATGCTAGAATCCACTTAGCATATCCTGTCTATCTCTCAATGTCTGGTAATTCAGGTGTCTGCCAATTACAAGCCATTTTCTGTTCTAATTTTCCTGTTTCACTATTCCAGTCCTTTGGATTCTTCTTCAAGGGACACAGCATACTAGAATAAGTCGAACTTGTTTCTTCTTCATTTATCCCCTGATAAAGAAACAGTACAGGTGAATCTTTATCAAGGAACATTGCAGACAGGAACCAGTTTGACCTGTTCCCTCTGCTGAGTCCATCTTTTAAATTATTCCCTTGAGATCTGGAATGCTAGAATCCACTTAGCATATCCTGTCTATCTCTCAATGTCTGGTAATTCAGGTGGCTGCTAATTATAAGCCATTTTTTGTTCTAATTTTCCTGTTTCACTATTTCAGTCCTTTGGATTCTTCTCCAAGGGACACAGCATACTAGAATAGGTCAGACTTGTTTGTTCTTCATTTATCCCCTGATAAAAAACAGTACAGGTGAATCTTTATCAAGGAACATTGCAGACCAGAACCAGTTTGACCTGTTCCCTCTGCTGAATCCATCTTTTAAATTATTCCCTTGAGATCTGGAATGCTAGAATCCACTTAGAATATCCTGTCTATCTCTCAATGTCTGGTAATTCAGGTGTCTGCCAATTACAAGCCATTTTCTGTTCTAATTTTCCTGTTTCACTATTCCAGTCCTTTGGATTCTTCTCCAAGGGACACAGCATACTAGAATAAGTCAAACTTGTTTCTTCTGCATTTATCCCCTGATAAAGAAACAGTACAGGTGAATCTTTATCAAGGAACATTGCAGACCAGAACCAGTTTGACCTGTTCCCTCTGCTGAGTCCATCTTTTAAATTATTCCCTTGAGATCTAGAATGCTAGAATCCACTTAGCATATCCTGTCTATCTCTCAATGTCTGGTAATTCAGGTGTCTGCCAATTACAAGCCATTTTCTGTTCTAATTTTCCTGTTTCACTATTCCAGTCCTTTGGATTCTTCTCCAAGGGACACAGCATACTAGAATAAGTCAGACTTGTTTGTTCTGCATTTATCCCCTGATAAAGAAACAGTACAGGTGAATCTTTATCAAGGAACATTGCAGACCAGAACCAGTTTGACCGGTTCCCTCTGCTGAATCCATCTTTTAAATTATTCCCTTGAGATCTGGAATGCTAGAATCCTCTTTGAATATCCTGTCTATCTCTCAATGCCTGGTAATTCAGGTGGCTGCTAATTACAAGCCATTTTCTGTTCTAATTTTCCTGTTTCACTATTTCAGTCCTTTGGATTCTTCTCCAAGGGACACAGCATACTAGAATAAGTCAGACTTGTTTCTTCTGCATTTATCCCCTGATAAAGAAACAGTACAGGTGAATCTTTATCAAGGAACATTGCAGACCAGAACCAGTTTGACCTGTTCCCTCTGCTGAGTCCATTTTTTAAATTATTCCCTTGAGATCTGGAATGCTAGAATCCACTTAGCATATCCTGTCTATCTCTCAATGTCTGGTAATTCAGGTGGCTGCTAATTACAAGCCATTTTCTGTTCTAATTTTCCTGTTTCACTATTTAAGTCCTTTGGATTCTTCTCCAAGGGACACAGCATACTAGAATAAGTCAGACTTGTTTGTTTTGCATTTATCCCCTGATAAAGAAACAGTACAGTTTGAATCTTTATCAAGGAACATTGCAGACCAGAACCAGTTTGACCTGTTCCCTCTGCTGAGTCCATCTTTTAAATTATTCCCTTGAGATATAGAATGCTAGAATCCACTTAGCATATCCTGTCTATCTCTCAATGTCTGGTAATTCAGGTGTCTGCCAATTACAAGCCATTTTCTGTTCTAATTTTCCTGTTTCACTATTCCAGTCCTTTGGATTCTTCTCCAAGGGACACAGCATACTAGAATAAGTCAGACTTGTTTGTTCTGCATTTATCCCCTGATAAAGAAACAGTACAGGTGAATCTTTATCAAGGAACATTGCAGACCAGAACCAGTTTGACCTGTTCCCTCTGCTGAATCCATCTTTTAAATTATTCCCTTGAGATCTGGAATGCTAGAATCCACTTAGCATATCCTGTCTATCTCTCAATGTCTGGTAATTCAGGTGTCTGCCAATTACAAGCCATTTTCTGTTCTAATTTTCCTGTTTCACTATTCTAGTCCTTTGGATTCTTCTCCAAGGGACACAGCATACTAGAATAAGTCAGACTTGTTTGTTCTGCATTTATCCCCTGATAAAGAAACAGTACAGGTGAATCTTTATCAAGGAACATTGCAGACCAGAACCAGTTTGACCGGTTCCCTCTGCTGAATCCATCTTTTAAATTATTCCCTTGAGATCTGGAATGCTAGAATCCTCTTAGAATATCCTGTCTATCTCTCAATGTCTGGTAATTCAGGTGGCTGCTAATTACAAGCCATTTTCTGTTCTAATTTTCCTGTTTCACTATTTCAGTCCTTTGGATTCTTCTCCAAGGGACACAGCATACTAGAATAAGTCAGACTTGTTTTTTCTGCATTTATCCCCTGATAAAGAAACAGTACAGGTGAATCTTTATCAAGGAACATTGCAGACCAGAACCAGTTTGACCTGTTCCCTCTGCTGAGTCCATCTTTTAAATTATTCCCTTGAGATCTGGAATGCTAGAATCCACTTAGCATATCCTGTCTATCTCTCAATGTCTGGTAATTCAGGTGGCTGCTAATTACAAGCCATTTTCTGTTCTAATTTTCTTGTTTCACTATTCCAGTCCTTTGGATTCTTCTCCAAGGGACACAGCATACTAGAATAAGTCAGACTTATTTGTTCTTCATTTATCCCCTGATAAAGAAACAGTACAGGTGAAACTTTATCAAGGAACATTGCAGACCAGAACCAGTTTGACCTGTTCCCTCTGCTGAATCCATCTTTTAAATTATTCCCTCTAGATCTGGAATGTTAGAATCCACTTAGAATATCCTGTCTATCTCTCAATGTCTTTGTAATTCAGGTGGCTGCTAATTACAAGCCCTTTTCTGTTTAATTTTCCTGTTTCACTATTTCAGTCCTTTGGATTCTTCTCCAAGGGACACAGCATACTAGAATAAGTCAGACTTATTTGTTCTGCATTTATCCCCTGATAAAGAAACAGTACAGGTGAATCTTTATCATGGAACATTGCAGACCAGAACCAGTTTGACCTGTTCCCTCTGCTGAGTCCATCTTTTAAATTATTCCCTTGAGATCTGGAATGCTAGAATCCACTTAGCATATCCTGTCTATTTCTCAATGTCTGGTAATTCAGGTGTCTGCTAATTACAAGCCATTTTCTGTTCTATTTTTCCTGTTTCACTATTTCAGTCCTTTGGATTCTTCTCCAAGGGACACAGCACACTAGAATAAGTCAGACTTGTTTGTTCTGCATTTATCCCCTGATAAAGAAACAGTACAGGTGAATCTTTATCATGGAATATTGCAGACCAGAACCAGTTTGACCTGTTCCCTCTGCTGAGTCCATCTTTTGAATTATTCCCTTGAGATCTGGAATGCTAGAATCCACTTAGCATATCCTGTCTATCTCTCAATGTCTGGTAATTCAGGTGGCTGCTAATTACAAGCCATTTTCTGTTCTAATTTTCCTGTTTCACCATTTCAGTCCTTTGGATTCTTCTCCAAGGGACACAGCATACTAGAATAAGTCAGACTTGTTTGTTCTGCATTTATCCCCTGATAAAGAAACAGTACAGGTGAATCTTTATCATGGAACATTGCAGACCAGAACCAGTTTGACCTGTTCCCTCTGCTGAGTCCATCTTTTAAATTATTCCCTTGAGATCTGGAATGCTAGAATCCACTTAGCATATCCTGTCTATCTCTCAATGTCTGGTAATTCAGGTGGCTGCTAATTACAAGCCATTTTCTGTTCTAATTTTCCTGTTTCACTATTTCAGTCCTTTGGATTCTTCTCCAAGGGACACAGCATACTAGAATAAGTCAGACTTGTTTGTTCTGCATTTATCCCCTGATAAAGAAACAGTACAGGTGAATCTTTATCATGGAACATTGCAGACCAGAACCAGTTTGACCTGTTCCCTCTGCTGAGTCCATCTTTTAAATTATTCCCTTGAGATCTGGAATGCTGGAATCCTCTTGGCATATCCTGTCTACCGTTTGCTCGGCCTTTTCCTTTGTTCGTAACCTCCATTCTCTACGGCTCCTCCTCTTTCGGTAGATTCTTTTTCCTCTTTTCCTCCTGTGTTCCACTGCTCCTGTTCATCCATTAAACTAAAATAGAATATTCTTTTATTTTCCCCATCTTTTTTTGTCGATTCTTAAATCTGCCTAAAAAACCTAAACTTTTTTATAACATGGGCAAGGCATTTTTTTGCTTTAAAGTGCCATTTATTTTCAGGCTTCTCCTCTATAACAATTTCTTGAGCAAATTTAATTCTTTGTTTAACCCCTATTACGTTTGCCATATGTCCAAAAATCTTCCGGAATTGGGGTTGTTGGTCTTTCGGAAAATCTGGAACACGTTTCAACAGAACTTGAACTTGGCCATCTAATTGTTGTAACGAGTCCAAATTTCTTTTCTTTTCATTTTCTAGGTGTTCAATTTGTTTTTCATATTTAAGCAGATCACATTTTAGATAACAGAGAACCCTATCCTGTTTTCGTATTTCATCTTGGGCTTTGTTCATGTACAGCAATCTATCCTTCCCAATTAACTCCATTTCATATTCCAAGTCAAATTTTTTCTCTCTCTCCATTTCCTCTATTTCTCCATTCTTCTTTTGAATTACTCTTTGCATGTCAAATAGCATTCTGTCCATATCTAGTATTTTTACATCCTGCTGGTTAATTTCATTCTTCATTTGAAATTGTAGTTCCCTCATGTCCCCTATGTCCATGGTAAATGGTTCTTTGTTCATTTCCTGTATTTCTTTATTCGTCTTGTTAATTTCAGCTTGCATGATAAATATTTCTTTTTCTTGGCCCAGTATTTCTCTATTATTTTTGATAATTTCTTTTTCCCTGAATTGTTTGTCCTTTTCCATGCTGTGTATTTTTCTATTCTTTTGGTCAAGTTCATTTTCCATTTTACATAGTTCTTTCTCCAATTCCGTTATTTTTGTGTTCTGCCTATTAATTTCATTCTCCATTTTATATTGTTCTTTCTTCATTTCATGTATTTTTAGGTTCATCTGGTCAATTTCATTATGCATGGAGATTTTTTCATGCTCCATATCCTCTTTTGTTGTATGCATCGGGTCAATTTTATTCTGCATGCTAAATAGTTCTCTCTCTATGTCCTCTATTATTGTGTGCTTCTGGTCAATTTCATTTTGCATCAAGATTTTTTCATATAACCAATTATCTTCCTTGATCCTATGGTCTTGCATCAGGATAACATATTTCCTCTCCATGTCTTGTACCTCAAGTTCCCTGATTATATTTTCCTTCTCCATATTCATGATTTTATCTTGCCAAATATATTCTTCATTCTTTAATTCCTGGATTTTTTTTGCTATGTTTCTTCTCTCCTGTTCCCAGGTCAATTGATCCGCCTCCAGTTCTCTGATTTTACTATCCATCTTCTTATTTATAGAATCCAAGCGCATATTTTCAATCGCCATTTCACACAAAGCATGATTATGATTGTTAAGGCTCATCGAATCCCCGAGTACTGCTACTACCTCTGTGTTCTTTGCCGGAGATTCCATTGGACTCAACCAGCACTCTTCTTTTTCTTCCCTGTTTTCACTAAACATTATTGTTCCGTTGACACCTGAATGCCCCTTTTCACTGTCACCTTGCATCATCTTTACTGGGATTGGGGCTAATTTAACAACTCCTATTATAGCTAACATCCTTAGTACAATGTTCTTGATATCTGGTCGGATTTTTTGGGGTAATCCATCTAAACGATTGAACAGAATTTGAGCTTCGCCTTCTAAAATGTTTGCCTTTTTCAAAATATCGTCAATTTCCTGTTCTAATACTTTGATATCTAATTTACGTCGACTGATTTCACCATTTAATTTGCAGATTTCCATGACTTTTTGATTTATTTCGTTTTCAATTTTATCCATGCTGTCAAAATGTCCCTCTTCTAAGCGCTTGATTTTTTTTTCCATATTATTTTTTTCCCTCTTCATGTCTTCAATTTTCTTATTTTTCACGTTAATTTCTTCTTCCATGACACTTGTCTTCCTATCCATGTCCTCTATTCTCGCCCTATTCATTTCAATTTTATTTTTCATGTCCATTTTCATCCTCTCCATTTTCTTCCTCTCCATTTTCATGTCAATTTCATCTTTCATTACAATTATCTTCCTGTTTAAGCTCTCAATTTTCTTATTTTTCATATCGATTTCATCTTCCATATTAATTTTGTCCTTTTCCATATCCTCGATTTTGAACCTCTTCGTATCAATTTCCTGTTTCATATCTTTTTTCTTTCCCTCCATTTTTTCAATTTCCGTATTATTTGTGTTAATTTCGTTTTCTATGCCAATTTTTTTCTTCTCCATGTCCTGGATTATTAACCTTCTGTTGTCAATTTCTTTTCCCATGACAATTTTGTCCTCCTTTATATTGTCGATTTCCAACCTCCTCTTGTCAATTTTATTTTTTATGTCATGTTTCATCCTCTCCAAGTCTGCTATTTTGTTGTTCTTTGTGCTAATTTTGTTTTGCTTGATATTTAGGTCACGCTTCCAGACGTTTTGTATGATCACATTTTCTTTACCAAAGATAAATATATCATGTTCAAACTCTTTTAGTTTACGTTCACATTCGGTTTTTTTCCTCATAAATTCCTCAATTTTATTTTTTCCAATATATTTTTCTCTTTCCAATTTCTGTAATTCATGCTCCATATCTCTTTTCTCTTGTTCCCGAACCAATCGAGCTTTTTCCAAATCTTTGAATTTACGATCCAAATTCTTATTTATTAATTGCAAATGCTCATTCGCCGTCTCACATAAAGGACGATTTTCATGATTGACGTTGTTTTGCAACCCAAGAACTGCTAGTTTCTCCATGGTCCTTTCGATAACACCGTCTATTAGATCAATTTTCAACCTAAACGCCTCTTTCGTTTCACTGGAACTAAGTGTCCTTGTTTCGTGGACCGCATAGTGTTCCTCATCATTACGAATGTTGAACATTTCTTTTATTTGTTTTATTGATATTTGGAATTCTGTAAGTATAGTGGCCATTTCCTTAGGCCACTCGATTTCTTTTGTTTGAGGAGGTATATCCGACTTTTTTGAAAGGCATTTGTCTTCTACAAAATTTTTTACAGTTCTAAAACGTCGAAATACCACGTCTCCAATCGTGCTCAAGACACCTGCTGTGCCTAAAAATATTACATATAACAACATACCTGTGGGAACTGCCACAGCAGTTAAATTTGAGGTAAGATCCAATGTTGTGTTATTAAAACAATTAACATAAACGTTCATGGTGTAATCCATCATCAGTGATACCTACCCATCTGCTTGAACTAGCTATATTTTTAGAAAATGATAGAACCTCTCGGAGCCAAGGATGGAAAAACTCT
>NC_090745.1:73826213-73873713 GCF_036898095.1 Palaemon carinicauda
GTTCTACATCTGGACCTAGAATAGGTTAGGATGTGGAATTGACTCAGCCCCTTGCCAGCCGGCAGAGCTGCCGGCCAGCAAGGGTCTTATATTTTGAGTGCTGCCCGGACCTCCCTTGGTCCCTCATCCATGCCTGCCTGTAGAGCCAGACGGCATTGGTCAGGAAGCCTGAATTAGATTCTCCCCTTCCTTATATGCACTCTTTCGGATTGCCGGGCTTGGAGGTAGTGTACACTCTTATCCCGGCATCCATCCTATTTTTCTTCTAGTGCTGTACCCGACCCGGCTGCCGGCCTATGAGGCCGGCAGCCGGGTGGGTGTAGTCCTCTGGTTCTTTTGCTGCCGGCCGGCATCGGTCCTGTACCTTTGCCGGCCGGCTAATGTCAGCCCTTGTCTGCCGGTCACCAAGAGTGTGGCCGGCAGCTGGGTACTACCTTGTGTATGACTGCCGGCCGGCATTGGCTGTTGCCGGCCGGCACATGCATTTGAACCAGCGTTCTGCCGCCTTATAGCTGTTAAGTAGTATATTTTAAAGCTAGTCATGGTGTGTGCCGGCCGGCAATTGCCGGCCGGCACGTAACCTCCTATACTGTACCAGTATTCTTCAGTATAACATATACTGTAAGAAGAAAACTATAGTATGGGTTTTGGTACAGCACTGTGTGTTCTAACACTTTTGTGTTTTCTTGCACAAGTCCTTTGCTGTTGCCCTACAGATAGGAAAGTGAGTTCTTTCCTGTCTATTATCCAGGATTTTAAAATCATTGCTTAGGTGTGAGCTCCACCTGTTTCCTCTGGAAACTTTGCATTGGTTACTCTAGAAGAGATTAACCATTTGATTTTATTATCTGGAAGGCTGCAACAATGGGTTGTGAGGGAAACACAAGTGTGTGTCTTTCCTTTCTGAATTGTTATGCTATACTCTGCATATCCAGTGATACATAGTCACTTGATACTCATGGAAATTTCTTCTCTTTACAGGAGGACCTTCAGAAGTGCGGAAATGTTTTCTGCAATGTCCGCAGCAAGAATCTCTGCGGACATGAGTTTTGTAGGAGACACGCAGCATGCGCTGTCTCCAAGGATGATCTCCAGTATTGGGACCCTCAGGTATGTACTGTGTGCACTAACCTGATTACTGAGGCCTTTGATTCCCCTAGGATGGCGGAATCAAGGGATATAGCAAGGGAGAAGCTTTGTACCTGGGTAAGGGGCTTCCAAAAGAACACCTCTGGCCCTTATCTTCCAAGTGAGAAGATGAGGGCGTATCTTTTCCCTAAGGCATCAGCTGATGCTGTGATTCCCCAGCCTCAAGAGGAGATCCCCCAAAGTCAGATCCAGATGGATGCTGAAGTCGCGGTCGTGATGCAAGACATCCAGTTAGATGACAGGATGTCTGACGTGGACGAGCGTTTGGAAGAAGACCTCCTGGCAGAAGGCCAGGATGAAGTTCAAGCCCCGGACGTCGTAGAGGAAGAGGTCGACGAGGTGTCGGCTACTCCGGTTCAGATTCCGGAGCCTATTCCCTCAACATCGGCCGGTCTCCCAGTAGAGCTGGGACAGGCCCTCTCTTCTATTGTTGGAATGATCCAACAAATGCAGAAGGAGAATCAGGAGAAGGCGGCTGCAATGGAACTGCGGATGCAGAGCCTTGCAGAATCACATGGGCCCCAGAAAAGGCTCAATGTGAAAGACCTTCCCTTGTCCTCAGATGCTAAACCATGTGTCCGGCTGAGGAAGGAACCAGCTTCAAAGGAGGAGCCAGAGCCGATGGAGGTCATAGTGATGGACCATACTAAGGCTCAAGCTCTGCTTTCATCCTCGTTGAAAGAGAGGGGCTTCTCTAACTCAAAAGTAGCTGCATTGAGCAAGAAGCTCCCTTCCTTTGTGTCCTCTCCTGCTAGAGCCTTCCCCTTTTTACAGAAAGGGTTTGCGGCTGTACTAAAAGCAGTCGAGGCCGAAAAGCCTTGCCCCTCCCTGGAGGAGTGTAAACCCTTGTCGCTGGCCCTACCTATGGACCACAAAGACTGGAAGGACGTCCATCTTACGTTCTCAGTTGGGAAGTTGGAGGCTGATATCGCCGGACGTCAGTTCGGCGAGGACCTCCCTAAGCTGTCTGACTTTCTCTTGCAGAGAGAGTTCGAGACAAAAGAAAGACTGGCTGCCTCAATGTCTCTTCAGACTACTCTTGAGACGATGGCAAGTGACCCCAAGGTCCATGAAATGTTCATGGTGGTGGCCAAGACTCATCTGGCCACAGTGACGAAGGACCTTTATGGCTTCGTCAAGGCGAGGAGAGCTTGTAGGGAGTTCGTGTTCACCTCGGCTACGGTGAGGCACGAGCCAAGGAAACTAATCTCCTCCAACATTTGGGGCAAAGACCTTTTCCCTACCGATTTGGTCAAAGAAGTAGTTGATAAGGCCGCCTTGGAGAATAGAAACCTTCTCCAGAAGTGGGGCCTGGCTATCAAAAGAAAGTCTTCCCCGGATGAGGGTCCTCAACCAAAGAGGAAGACTATGAGGACTAGTCTACCGTCTCGGCCAGCCAAGCCTTTTAGACAGCAACAGCAACTGCAATTGCCATTGCCTCCAGTGCCCCAGATTGTGGCACAAACCCCGACCACTTTTCAGTGGGTACCCCAGGCCGTGTCGACACAGTCCACGGCATTCACCCCATCGTTCGAAGGGCAGTCTACTTTCTTTCGAGCAAAGCCTAGAGGGGCAGCCAGAGGCTCGTCTGGGCGCCCCTCAAGGGGAAGGGGATTCAGGGGTGGTCGTGGTCAGGGAGGCAAGACCTCGGGACGGCAGTCCAAGTGGGATGATACCAGTAGGAGGGAGACTTCTGAAATTTCGGGATCGGTGGACCTTCGATCCCTGGGCCCACAGCCTACTCAAGAATGGACTGGGCTGGAGCTGGTACAGCACTCCACCCCCGGGCCTTCGGGTTTTCCAACACTCCACCCCCGTTCTGGAGGAGTACGTTCAAGAACTGTTGGAGAAAAATGTGATCCGAAAGGTGAAGTCCATCAGATTCCAAGGGAGGCTGTTTTGTGTTCCCAAGAAAGACTCGGAAAAGCTCAGAGTCATTCTGGACTTGTCGCCACTCAACAAGTTCATAGTGTATTGCAAATTCAAGATGCTAACACTGCAACACATAAGGACCTTACTGCCCAAGAGGGCATATTCCGTCTCTATAGACTTGTCAGACGCCTATTGGCACATTCCAATCAACCGTCGACTCTCCCCCTACCTACAACGAAGACTATACGCCTTCAGAGCCATGCCATTCGGGCTAAACATAGCCCCAAGGATTTTTACGAAGATTGCGAGCGTAGCTCTCAAACAATTACGCCTAAAGGGAATTCAGGTAGTAGCCTACCTGGACGACTGGTTGGTGTGGGCAGCATCCGAGACAGAATGCTTGCAAGCTTCCAGTCAAGTGATCTAGTTCCTAGAGTACCTAGGTTTCAAGATCAACAGAAAAAAGTTTCGACTTTCTCCATCTCAAAAGTTCCAGTGGCTGGGAATCCACTGGGACCTTTTGTCACACCGTTTCTCCATCCCGGCGAAGAAAAGGAAGGAGATAGCGGGTTCTGTCAAGAGACTTCTAGATTCCGAAAGGATATCAAGACGCGAACAGGAGAGGGTACTGAGCTCTCTCCAGTTTGCTTCGGTGACAGACCCAGTGCTAAGAGCACAGCTAAAGGATGCAACCGGAGTTTGGAGAAGTTATGCATCAAACGTGCGAAGAGATCTGAGAAGACCAGTTCCGCTTCGGCTACGTACTCTTCTCAGGCCTTGGTCCCAAGCCAGACTTCTAAAGAAGTCGGTTCTTCTTCAGCCACCTCCCCCGTCGGTGACGATTCACTCAGACGCCTCGAAGGAGGGATGGGGAGGTCACTCTCATCGGAAAAAAGTCCAGGGGACTTGGTCCAAGCTATTCAAGACCTTTCACATAAACTTTCTAGAAGCTATGGCAGTGCTCCTTACCTTAAAGAAAGTTTCCCCGCGTCACTCGATCCACATAAGGTTGGTGATGGACAGCGAGGTAGTTGTGAGATGCTTGAATCAACAAGGATCGAGGTCACCATCTCTCAACCTGGTGATGTTGGCCATCTTCCGATTGGCGGAAAAGAAGAAGTGGTACCTGTCGTCAGTTCACCTTCAAGGAGTCCGCAATGTGACAGCGGACGCTCTATCCAGGTTCACACCGATAGAGTTGGAATGGTCCATAGACGCAGGATCATTCTCCTTCATTCTGAATCAAGTCCCAGAACTGCAGATAGACCTCTTTGCGACGAAAGACAACAAGAAGTTGCCCCTGTACGTGTCCCCGTACGAGGACCCCTTAGCGGAAGCAGTGGACGTGATGTCCCTCAACTGGAACAGAGGGCCCAGGATTTATCTGTTCTCTCATCACAACCTTCTGTTGAGGGTCCTCAACAAACTGAGATCCTTCAAGGGGGTAGCGGCAATAGTAGCCCACAAGTGGCCGAACAGCGTGTGGTTCCCCCTGGCATTGGAACTACAGCTAAAGTTTGTACCACTACCAGATCCAGTTCTGACCCAGCGAGTCCAGAAGTCAACTGTCTGCGCTTCATTACAGAAAACCCGGACCCTGCAGCTCATGATTTTTTCTCCCTAGCGGTGAGAAAGCGTTTCGGGATTTCGAAAGCCAGCATAGACTTCCTAGAGGAATATAAGTGCAAATCTACTAGAAGGCAATATGAGTCATCTTGGAGAAAATGGGTGGCCTTTGTCAAGGCGAAGAATCAGCAGGAGATCTCGACAGACTTCTGCTTATCTTTCTTCATCCACCTCCATGGTCAAGGATTGGCAGCTAACACGATTTCAGCGTGTAAGTCTGCTTTGACAAGACCCATTCTATATGCCTTCCAGGTCGACCTGGGTAACGAGTTCTTTAATAAAGTTCCGAAAGCCTGCACTAGGCTCACACCTTCAGCACCTCCAAAGGCCATTTCATGGTCTTTAGACAAAGTTCTTCATTTCGCTTTTCTGTTGAGCAATGAAGAGTGTGCGTTAAAGGATTTGACACAAAAAGTTATTTTCCTATTTGCACTCGCGTCCAGGGCCAGGGTTAGTGAGATTGTAGCCCTCTCGAGAGAGGCAGGTCGTGTTCAGTTCCTGGATGGGGGAGAACTGAACCTGTTTACGGATCCTACTTTTCTCGCCAAGAATGAGTTACCCACCAACAGGTGGGGTCCCTGGAGAATCTGCCCTCTGAAAGAAGATGCTTCTCTATGTCCAGTAGAATGCCTAAAGGTCTATCTTCATAGAACTTCAGACTTCAAGGGTGGTCAACTATTCAGGGGAGAAACATTAAGCTCAAATTTATCTATGAATCAACTCAGAGCGAAAATCACATATTTTATTCGCAGAGCGGATCCTGACAGTACACCCGCAGGTCACGATCCGAGGAAAGTTGCCTCATACTTAAATTTCTTTAATTGTATGGATTTTGAACATCTCCGTTCATACACTGGCTGGAAGTCTTCCAGAGTGTTCTTTCGCCACTATGCGAAGCAAGTAGAGGAACTAAAGAGATCTGTGGTAGCAGTGGGTCGCGTCGTTAACCCTACTGTTTAACTCTGCGAGGAACAGTGGTTTTAATTGGGACGATTAATTCCAGGGTGAGTGTGTAGTTACATACTGTACTACAAACTAAGTGAGGGCACTGAGTTGCCCATGTAGACTGTTCCATTTCCAAAGGTGAACCTAGCATAAGTGCAGACATGTGTGCCGAGCGTTTCTAATGCTAATGTCATTGATTTGTAATACAGACTTTTATGACTTTGATACCTTGGTATCTTAAAAGTGGCATTTAATGTTTTTTTCCTCCAGATAAACAAGTTCTGTTTACTATCATACTTATGCTTAAAGTTTTGGGTTATCCTCTTCTTATATATATATATATATATATATATATATATAATTGTGGTTAACCTGTCTGTTTATTGTCTGTCAATGAACTTGTTCTTGAGAACCTTGCGTCTCCTTCACCTGTGTCAATTTATTGGTATAATTGAGCATTCATTCTATGTACCTTATCTGGGATAATTCTAATAGAATTGTTCCTTTATGCAAGCTATGTTGCATTGGTTTATGCTTTCCCTTAATGGGAGGACCCCGTCCCATAAGGGGACGATGGCGGTTTTACTAGTTTCCTCCTATGCGGATATAAACCTTTGTCCAATACAAGTATTGTGCGGAGAACTGGTCGATATTTCATATTGACGCAGTGGTTCTTTACAAACTATGCTTTACTTAATATAGGGCGAGACCACTATATTAGCTTGCCTGGTATTCATACATAGGTATATGTACTCTTCGAGACTTTTCCAGAGTCTAGTAGGACTCTTCCCTGTAGGGGGCAGGAAGCTCTAACATGGTTTATAGTTAGTTGAAAAGATGTATAACGGTAACATCTTAGGTCTCTAGGTCTAGTCGACCGGGAAAAATTACCTCTGGGGAGTACGGCACGTTCTGAGAATCCAGATACAGTAATGCTCTGATATACTTCCATCAGGACGACATGGCTTGAGCCCAAAAAACGGATTTTGAGCGAAGCGAAAAATCTATTTTTGGGTGAGATGGCCATGTCGTCCTGATGGACCCGCCCTTGCCTTTCTAAGAAAGGGCTGTAGGACCCCTCCCTACATACAGTATCTGTAGCACCTCGTGTACGCTACAAGGAATACAGATGGCGCCAGGATTGGCGCCAGGCACGCTTACAAAACGAGAGATAAGGAGCCTTGGGAGCGGCTCCCCCTTTTTCTTTCCCGAATTCATTTCTTGCCAATTGCCCCTACGAGACGAAATCTCTGTCAGGGTGCAGATTGCCATGTGGCGTGTCAAGAATACGTCCTCTGATATGTCGCGATATCCCTTTCAGGAGGGATATTCGCTCCAGGAGTTAGAATTCTGGTACCTTAAGGTAAATTCTCTGGGAATATCGCCGTAGTTGTAATATACCCTAGGAAGCTACCCTATAGGAACTTCCATCAGTACGACATGGCCATCTCACCCAAAAATAGATTTTTCTCTTCGCTCAAAATCCGTTATATATTCGACATCAGTCTTCTTCTATTCATTGATGGAAAAAAAGTTTCATTTATGTTTTGATGCTTTAAAATACCCATAATCATAAATGAGTTATACAGGCCTTGATGACTTTCACACACACATACACACATTTTCCAAATGCTAGATTAACTAGTATATTGGCCAGGGTACGAGCCACCCGTTGAGATACTGCTGCTAGAGAGTTATGGGGTCCTGTGACTGGCCAGATAGTACTACATTGGATCCCTCTCTTTGGTTATGGTTCATTTTCCCTTTGCCTGCATTGCACCGAATAGCCTGGCCTATTCTTTACATATTCTCCTCTGTCCTCATACACCTGACAACACTGAGATTGCCAAACAATTCATCTTTTCTGAAGGGGTTAATTACTGCACTAATTGTTTAGTGGCTATTTTCCATTTAGGTTAAGGGCAGAAGAGACTCTTTAGTTATGGTAAGCAGCTCTTATAGGAAGACACTTCAAATCAAACCATTGTTCTCTAGTCTTGGGTAGCGCCATAGCCTCTGTAATATTGGGTTTTTTTCACTTTCTTATGTTAGAGTTCTCTTGCTTTAGAGTACAATCGGACACACTATTCCATGTTTTTTGTCTTCCTCTTGTTATTTTGAAATTTTTATAGTTTATATATATATATATATATATATATATATATATATATATATATATATATATATATATATATATATATATATATATATATATATATATATACACACACACATATATATATATATATATATATATATATATATATATATATATATATATATATATATATAGATTTATTTTCACGTTGTTAGTGTTCTTAGAATATTTGAGTTTAATTTTTCATTACTTCTCTTGTAATTTGTTTATTTTCTTATTTCCTTTCCTGACTGCGTGGGTATTTTTCCTTGTTGGAGCCCCTGGGCGTATATCATCCTACTTTCATAACTATGGTTGATAGGTGTATGTTTGTATATATGTCTGTATGTTTTTAATTTGGATAACTCAAAAAATATTTGAACGAATCTAATGAAATTTGGTGTGATGATCGACCATGATTCAAGGACTATTTGATTAGATTTTCGCAGTGATCGGGTCTAAGATCATAATTCTGGAATGGTTTAGATACAATATTATTCATGATTCTGATTATACTATGTATGGGGCTCAAATTCTATACCAACTCAATGTGACGCAAAAATTGTTTCTATGTCTGGCAACCAGATATGTATATCAGTCGAGATAAGTAAAAAAAGTGAAATTTACCCATTTTTACCCCTCTATCGCAAAATTCTGGAATGGGTTAGATACAATATTATTCATGATTCTGATTATACTATGTATGGGGCTCAAATTCTATACTAACTCAATGTGATGCAAAAATTCTTTCTATGTCTGGCAACCAGATATGTATTTCAGTCGAGAAAAGTCAAAAAAGTGAAAATTACCCATTTTTACCCCTCTATCACAAAATTCTGGAATGGGTTAGATACAATATTATTCATGATTCTGATTATACTATGTATGGGGCTCAAATTCTATACCAACTCAATGTGACGCAAAAATTGTTTCTATGTCTGGCAACCAGATATGTATTTCAGTCGAGAAAAGTCAAAAAAGTTAAAATTACCCATTTTTACCCCTCTATCGCAAAATTCTGGAATGGGCTAGATACGTTATTCATGATTCTGATTATACTATGTATGGGGCTCAAATTCTATACCAACTCAATGTGACGCAAAAATTGTTTCTATGTCTGGCAACCAGATATGTATTTCAGTCGAGAAAAGTCAAAAAAGTGAAAATTACCCATTTTTACCCCTCTATCGCAAAATTCTGAAATGGGTTAGATACAATATTATTCATGATTCTGATTATACTATGTATGGGGCTCAAATTCTATACCAACTCAATATGATGCAAAAATTGTTTCTATGTCTGGCAACCAGATATGTATATCACTCGAGAAAAGTAAAAAAAGTGAAAATTACCCATTTTTACCCCTCCATCGTAAAATTCTGGAATGGGTTAGATACAATATTATTCATGATTCTGATTATACTATGTATGGGGCTCAAATTCTATACCAACTCAATGTGACGCAAAAATTGTTTCTATGTCTGGCAACCAGATATGTATTTCAGTCGAGAAAAGTTAAAAAAGTGAAAATTACCCATTTTTACCCCTCTATCGTAAAATTCTGGAATGGGTTAGATACAATATTATTCATGATTCTGATTATACTATGTATGGGGCTCAAATTCTATACCAACTCAATGTGACGCAAAAATTGTTTCTATGTTCGGCAACCAGATATGTATTTCAGTCGAGAAAAGTAAAAAAAGTGAAAATTACCCATTTTTACCCCTCTATCGCAAAATTCTGGAATGGGTTAGATACAATATTATTCATGATTCTGATTATACTATGTATGGGGCTCAAATTCTATACCAACTCAATGTGACGCAGAAATTGTTTCTATGTCTGGCAACCAGATATGTATTTCAGTCGAGAAAAGTCAAAAAAGTTAAAATCACCCATTTTTACCTCTCTATCACAAAATCTGGAATGGGTTAGATACAATATTATTCATGATTCTGATTATACTATGTATGGGACTCAAATTCTATACCAACTCAATGTGACGCAAAAATTGTTTCTATGTCTGGCAACCAGATATGTATTTCAGTCGAGAAAAGTCAAAAAAGTGAAAATTACCCATTTTTACCCCTCTATCGCAAAATTCTGGAATGGATTAGATAAAATATTATTCATGATTCTGATTGTATTATGTATGGGGCTCAAATTCTATACCAACTCAATGTGACGCAAAAATTGTTTCTATGTCTGGCAACCAGATATGTATATCAGTCGAGAAAAGTAAAAAAAAGTGATAAATTACCCATTTTTACCCCTCTATCGCAAAATTCTGAAATGGGTTAGATACAATATTGTTCATGATTCTGATTATACTATGTATTGGGCTCAAATTCTATACCAACTCAATGTGACGCAAAAATTGTTTCTATGTCTGGCAACCAGATATGTATTTTAGTCAAAAAAAGTTAAAAAAGTGAAAATTACCCATTTTTACCACTCTATCGCAGAATTCTGAAATGGGTTAGATACAATATTATTCATGATTCTGATTATACTATGTATGGGGCTCAAATTCTATACCAACTCAATGTGACGCAAAAATTGTTTCTATGTTTGGCAACCAGATATGTATTTCAGTCGAGAAAAGTAAAAAAAGTGAAAATTACCCATTTTTACCCCTCTATCACAAAATTCTGGAATGGGTTAGATACAATATTATTCATGATTCTGATTATACTATGTATGGGGCTCAAATTCTATACCAACTCAATGTGACACAAAAATTGTTTCTATGTCTGGCAACCAGATATGTATTTCAGTCGAGAAAAGTCAAAAAAGTTAAAATTACCCATTTTTATCCCTCTATCGCAAAATTCTGGAATGGGTTAGATACATTATTCATGATTCTGATTTTACTATGTATGGGGCTCAAATTCTATACCAACTCAATGTGACGCAAAAATTGTTTCTATGTCTGGCAACCAGATATGTATTTCAGTCGAGAAAAGTCAAAAAAGTTAAAATTACCCATTTTTATCCCTCTATCGCAAAATTCTGGAATGGGTTAGATACATTATTCATGATTCTGATTATACTATGTATGGGGTTCAAATTCTATACCAACTCAATGTGACACAAAAATTGTTTCTATGTCTGGCAACCAGATATGTATTTCAGTCGAGAAAATTCAAAAAAGTGAAAATTACCCATTTTTACCCCTCTATCGCAAAATTCTGAAATGGGTTAGATACAATATTATTCATGATTCTGATTATACTATGTATGGGGCTCAAATTCTATACCAACTCAATATGACGCAAAAATTTTTTCTATGTCTGGCAACCAGATATGTATATCACTCGAGAAAAGTCAAAAAAGTGAAAATTACCCATTTTTACCCCTCTATCGCAAAATTCTGGAATGGGTTAGATACAATATTCTTCATGATTCTG
This sequence comes from Palaemon carinicauda, assembly GCF_036898095.1. Lineage (NCBI taxonomy): Eukaryota > Metazoa > Arthropoda > Malacostraca > Decapoda > Palaemonidae > Palaemon > Palaemon carinicauda. Next base: position 73,837,356 of record NC_090745.1, read on the forward strand.
ATTATACTATGTATGGGGCTCAAATTCTATACCAACTCAATATGACGCAAAAAATTTTTCTATGTCTGGCAACCAGATATGTATATCACTCGAGAAAAGTCAAAAAAGTGAAAATTACCCATTTTTACCCCTCTATCGCAAAATTCTGGAATGGGTTAGATACAATATTATTCATGATTCTGATTATACTATGTATGGGGCTCAAATTCTATACCAACTCAATGTGACGCAAAAATTGTTTCTATGTCTGGCAACCAGATATGTATTTCAGTCGAGAAAAGTAAAAAAAGTGAAAATTACCCATATTTACCCCTCTATCGTAAAATTCTGGAATGGGTTAGATACAATATTATTCATGATTCTGATTATACTTGTATGGGGCTCAAATTCTATACCAACTCAATGTGAAGCAAAAATTGTTTCTATGTTCGGCAACCAGATATGTATTTCAGTCGAGAAAAGTAAAAAAAGTGAAAATTACCCAATTTTACCCCTCTATCGCAAAATTCTGGAATGGGTTAGATACAATATTATTCATGATTCTGATTATACTATGTATGGGGCTCAAATTCTATACCAACTCAATGTGACGCAGAAATTGTTTCTATGTCTGGCAACCAGATATGTATTTCAGTCGAGAAAAGTCAAAAAAGTGAAAATCACCCATTTTTACCTCTCTATCGCAAAATTCTGGAATGGGTTAGATACAATATTATTCATGATTCTGATTAAACTATGTATGGGACTCAAATTCTATACCAACTCAATGTGACGCAAAAATTGTTTCTATGTCTGGCAACCAGATATGTATTTCAGTCGAGAAAAGTCAAAAAAGTAAAAATTACCCATTTTTACCCCTCTATCGCAAAATTCTGGAATGGATTAGATAAAATATTATTCATGATTCTGATTGTATTATGTATGGGGCTCAAATTCTATACCAACTCAATGTGACGCAAAAATTGTTTCTATGTCTGGCAACCAGTTATGTATATCAGTCGAGAAAAGTAAAAAAAAGTGATAAATTACCCATTTTTACCCTTCTATCGCAAAATTCTGAAATTGGTTAGATACAATATTGTTCATGATTCTGATTATACTATGTATTGGGCTCAAATTCTATACCAACTCAATGTGACGCAAAAATTGTTTCTATGTCTGGCAACCAGATATGTATTTTAGTCAAAAAAAGTTAAAAAAGTGAAAATTAACCATTTTACCACTCTATCGCAGAATTCTGAAATTGGTTAGATACAATATTATTCATGATTCTGATTATACTATGTATGGGGCTCAAATTCTATACCAACTCAATGTGACGCAAAAATTGTTTCTATGTTTGGCAACCAGATATGTATTTCAGTCGAGAAAAGTAAAAAAAGTGAAAATTACTCATTTTTACCCCTCTATCGCAAAATTCTAAAATGTGTTAGATTCAATATTATTCATGATTCTGATTATACTATGTATGGGGCTCAAATTCTATACCAACTCAATGTGACGCAAAAATTGTTTCTATATCTGGCAACCAGATATGTATTTCAGTCGAGAAAAGTCAAAAAAGTGAAAATTACCCATTTTTACCCCTCTATCACAAAATTCTGGAATGGGTTAGATACAATATTATTCATGATTCTGATTATACTATGTATGGGGCTCAAATTCTATACCAACTCAATGTGACGCAAAAATTGTTTATATGTCTGGCAACCAGATATGTATTTCAGTCGAGAAAAGTCAAAAAAGTTAAAATTACCCATTTTTATCCCTCTATCGCAAAATTCTGGAATGGGTTAGATACATTATTCATGATTCTGATTATACTATGCATGGGGCTCAAATTCTATACCAACTCAATGTGACGCAAAAATTGTTTCTATGTCTGGCAACCAGATATGTATTTCAGTCGAGAAAAGTCAAAAAAGTTAAAATTACCCATTTTTACCCCTCTATCGCAAAATTCTGGAATGGGTTAGATACATTATTCATGATTCTGATTATACTATGTATGGGGCTCATATTCTATACCAACTCAATGTGACGCAAAAATTGTTTCTATGTCTGGCAACCAGATATGTATTTCAGTCGAGAAAAGTTGAAAAAGTGAAAATTAACCATTTTTACCCCTCTATCGCAAAATTCTGAAATGGGTTAGATACAATATTATTCATGATTCTGATTATACTATGTATGGGGCTCAAATTCTATACCAACTCAATATGACGCAAAAATTGTTTCTATGTCTGGCAACCAGATATGTATATCACTCGAGAAAAGTCAAAAAAGTGAAAATTACCCATTTTTACCCCTCTATCGCAAAATTCTGGAATGGGTTGCATACAATATTATTCATGATTCTGATTTTACTATGTATGGGGCTCAAATTCTATACCAACTCAATGTGACGCAAAAATTGTTTCTATGTCTGGCAACCAGATATGTATTTCAGTCGAGAAAAGTTAAAAAAGTTAAAATTACCCATTTTTACCCCTCTATCGTAAAATTCTGGAATGGGTTAGATACAATATTATTCATGATTCTGATTATACTATGTATGGGGCTCAAATTCTATACCAACTCAATGTGACGCAAAAATTGTTCCTATGTTCGGCAACCAGATATGTATTTCAGTCGAGGAAAGTAAAAAAAGTGAAAATTACCCATTTTTACCCCTCTATCGCAAAATTCTGGAATGGGTTAGATACAATATCATTCATGATTCTGATTATACTATGTATGGGGCTCAAATTCTATACCAACTCAATTTGACGCAGAAATTGTTTCTATGTCTGGCAACCAGATATGTATTTCAGTCGAGAAAAGTCAAAAAAGAGAAAATCACCCATTTTTACCTCTCTATCGCAAAATTCTGGAATGGGTTAGATACAATATTATTCATGATTCTGATTATACTATGTATGGGACTCAAATTCTATACCAACTCAATGTGACGCAAAAATTGTTTCTATGTCTGGCAACCAGATATGTATTTCAGTCGAGAAAAGTAAAAAAAGTGCAAATTACCCATTTTTACCCCTCTATCGCAAAATTCTGGAATGGATTAGATAAAATATTATTCTTGATTCTGATTGTATTATGTATGGAGCTCAAATTCTATACCAACTCAATGTGACGCAAAAATTGTTTCTATGTCTGGCAACCAGATATGTATATCAGTCGAGAAAAGTCAAAAAAAGTTATAAATTACCCATTTTTACCCCTCTATCGCAAAATTCTGAAATGGGTTAGATACAATATTGTTCATGATTCTGATTATACTATGTATTGGGCTCAAATTCTATACCAACTCAATGTGACGCAAAAATTGTTTCTATGTCTGGCAACCAGATATGTATTTTAGTCAAAAAAAGTTAAAAAAGTGAAAATTACCCATTTTTACCACTCTATCGCAAAATTCTGAAATGGGTTAGATACAATATTATTCATGATTCTGATTATACTATGTATGGGGCTCAAATTCTATACCAACTCAATGTGACGCAAAAATTGTTTCTATGTTTGGCATCCAGATATGTATTTCAGTAGAGAAAAGTAAAAAAAGTGAAAATTACTCATTTTTACCCCTCTATCGCAAAATTCTAAAATGGGTTAGATACAATATTATTCATGATTCTGATTATACTAAGTATGGGGCTCAAATTCTATACCAACTCAATGTGACCCAAAAATTGTTTCTATGTCTGGCAACCAGATATGTATTTCAGTCGAGAAAAGACAAAAAAGTGAAAATTACCCATTTTTACACCTCTATCGCAAAATTCTAGAATGGGTTAGATACAATATTATTCATGATTCTGATTATACTATGTATGGGGCTCAAATTCTATACCAACTCAATGTGACGCAAAAATTGTTTCTATGTCTGGCATCCAGATATGTATATCAGTCGAGAAAAGTAAAAAAAGTTAAAATTACCCATTTTTACCCCTCTATCGCAAAATTCTGGAAAGGGTTAGATACAATATTATTCATGATTCTAATTATAATATGTATGGGGCTCAAATTCTATACCAACTCAATGTGACGCAAAATCTGTTTCTGTGTCTGGCAACCAGATATGTAGGCTATATCAGTCGAGAAAAGTAAAAAAAGTTAAATTTACCCATTTTTACCTCTCTAACGCAAAATTCTGAAATAGGTTAGATACAATTTTATTCATGATTCTGATTACACTATGTATGGGGCTCAAATTCTATACCAACTCAATGTGAAGCAAAAATTTTTTCTATGTCTGGCAACCAGATATGTATATCAGTCGAGAAAAGTCAAAAAAGTTAAAATTTACCCATTTTTACCCCTCTATCGCAAAATTCTGAAATGGGTTAGATACAATATTATTCATGATTCTGATTATACTATGTATGGGGCTCAAATTCTATACCAACTCAATGTGACGCAAAAATTGTTTCTATGTCTGGCATCCAGATATGTATATCAGTCGAGAAAAGTAAAAAAAGTTAAAATTACCCATTTTTACCCCTCTATCGCAAAATTCTGGAAAGGGTTAGATACAATATTATTCATGATTCTGATTATAATATGTATGGGGCTCAAATTCTATACCAACTCAATGTGACGCAAAATCTGTTTCTGTGTCTGGCAACCAGATATGTAGGCTATATCAGTCGAGAAAAGTAAAAAAAGTTAAATTTACCCATTTTTACCCCACTAACGCAAAATTCTGAAATAGGTTAGATACAATTTTATTCATGATTCTGATTACACTATGTATGGGGCTCAAATTCTATACCAACTCAATGTGATGCAAAAATTGTTTCTATGTCTGGCAACCAGATATGTATTTCAGTCGAGAAAAGTAAAAAAAGTAAAATTCACCCATTTTTACCCCTCTATCGCAAAATTTTGAAATGGGTTAGATACAATATTATTCGTGATTCTGATTATACTATGTATGGGGCTCAAATTCTATACCAACTCAATGTGACGCAAAAATTGTTTCTATGTCTGGCAACTAGATATGTATTTCAGTCGAGAAAAGTAAAAAAAGGGAAAATTACCCATTTTTACCCCTCTATCGCAAAATTCTGGAATGAGTTAGATACAATATTATTCATGATTCTGATTATACTATGTATGGGGCTAAAATTCTATACCAACTCAATGTGATGAAAAAATTGTTTCTATGTCTGGCAACCAGATATGTATTTTAGTCAAGAAAAGTTAAAAAAGTGAAAATTACCCATTTTTACCACTCTATCGCAGAATTCTGAAATGGGTTAGATACAATATTATTCATGATTCTGATTATACTATGTATGGGGCTCAAATTCTATACCAACTCAATGTGACGCAAAAATTGTTTCTATGTCTGGCAACCAGATATGTATTTCAGTCGAGAAAAGACAAAAAAGTGAAAATTACCCATATTTACCCCTCTATCGCAAAATTCTGGAATGGGTTAGATACAATATTATTCATGATTCTGATTATACTATGTATGGGGCTCAAATTCTATACCAACTCAATGTGACGCAAAAATTGTTGCTATGTCTGTCAACCAGATATGTGTATCAGTCGAGAAAAGTCAAATAAGTGAAATTTACCCATTTTTACCCGTTCTATCGCAAAATTCTGAAATGGGTTAGATACAATATTATTCATGATTCTGATTATACTATGTATGGGGCTCAAATTCTATACCAACTCAATGTGACGCAAAAATTGTTTCTATGTCTGACAACCAAATATGTATTTCAGTTGAGAAAAGTAAAAAAAGAAAAATTCACCCATTTTTACCCCTCTATCGCAAACTTTTGAAATGGGTTAGATACAATATTATTCATGATTCTGATTATACTATGTATGGGGTTCAAATTCTATACCAACTCAATGTGACGCAAAAATTGTTTCTATGTCTGGCAACCAGATATGTATTTCAGTCGAGAAAAGTAAAAAAAGTGAAAATTACCCATATTTACCCCTCTATCGCAAAATTCTGGAATGGGTTAGATACAATATTATTCATGATTCTGATTATTTTATGTAGGGGGCTCAAATTCTATACCAACTCAATGTGATGCATTAATTGTTTCTATGTCTGGCAACCAGATATATATTTTAGTCAAGAAATGTTAAAAAAGAGAAAATTACCAATTTTTACCACTCTATCACAGAATTCTGAAATTGGTTAGATACAATATTATTCATGATTCTGATTATACTATGTATGGGGCTCAAATTCTATACCAACTCAATGTGACGCAAAAATTGTTTCTATGTCTGGCAACCAGATATGTATTTCAGTCGAGAAAAGTAAAAAAAGTGAAAATTACCCATTTTTACCCCTCTATCGCAAAATTCTGAAATGGGTTAGATACAATATTATTCATGACTCTGATTATACTATGTATGGGGCTCAAATTCTATACCAACTCAATGTGACGCAAAAATTGTTTCTATGTCTGACAACCAAATATGTATTTCAGTTGAGAAAAGTCAAAAAAGTAAAATTCACCCATTTTTACCCCTCTATCGCAAACTTTTGAAATGGGTTAGATACAATATTATTCATGATTCTGATTATACTATGTATGGGGTTCAAATTCTATACCAACTCAATGTGACGCAAAAATTGTTTCTATGTCTGGCAACCAGATATGTATTTCAGTCGAGAAAAGTAAAAAAAGTGAAAATTACCCATATTTACCCCTCTATCGCAAAATTCTGGAATGGGTTAGATACAATATTATTCATGATTCTGATTATACTATGTAGGGGGCTCAAATTCTATACCAACTCAATGTGATGCAAAAATTGTTTCTATGTCTGGCAACCAGATATGTATTTTAGTCAAGAAATGTTAAAAAAGTGAAAATTACCAATTTTTACCACTCTATCGCAGAATTCTGAAATGGGTTAGATACAATATTATTCATGATTCTGATTATACTATGTATGGGGCTCAAATTCTATACCAACTCAATGTGACGCAAAAATTGTTTCTATGTCTGGCAACCAGATATGTATTTCAGTCGAGAAAAGTTGAAAAAGTGAAAATTACCCATATTTACCCCTCTATCGCAAAATTCTGGAATGGGTTAGATACAATATTATTCATGATTCTGATTATACTATGTATGGGGCTCAAATTCTATTTCAACTCAATGTGACGCAAAAATTGTTTCTATGTCTGGCAACCAGATATGTATATCAGTCGAGAAAAGTCAAAAAAGTTAAAATTTACCCATTTTTACCCCTCTATCGCAAAATTCTGAAATGGGTTAGATACAATATTATTCATGATTCTGATTATACTATGTATGGGGCTCAAATTCTATACCAACTCAATGTGACGCAAAAATTGTTTCTATGTCTGGCAACCAGATATGTATTTCAGTCGAGAAAAGTTAAAAAAGTGAAAATTACCCATTTTTTCCCCTCTATCACAAAATTCTGGAATGGGTTAGATACAATATTATTCATGATTCTGATTATACTATGTATGGGGCTCAAATTCTATACCAACTCAATGTGACGCAAAAATTGTTTCTATGTCTGGCAACCAGATATGTATATCAGTCGAGAAAAGTCAAAAAAGTGAAAATTACCCATTTTTACCCCTCTATCACAAAACTCTGGAATGGGTTAGATACAATATTATTCATGATTCTGATTATACTATGTATGGGGCTCAAATTCTATACCAACTCAATGTGACGCAAAAATTGTTTCTATGTCTGGCAACCAGATATGTATATCAGTCGAGAAAAGTAAAAAAAGTGAAATTTACCCATTTTTACCCCTCTAACGCAAAATCCTGAAATGGGTTAGATACAATATTATTCATGATTCTGATTATACTATGTATGGGGCTCAAATTCTATACCAACTCAATGTGACGCAAAAATTGTTTCTATGTCTGGCAACCAGATATATATTTCAGTCGAGAAAAGTCCAAAAAGTGAAAATTACTCATTTTTACCCCTCTATCGCAAAATTCTGGAATGGGTTAGATACAATATTATTCATGATTCTGATTATACTATGTATATGGCTCAAATTCTATACCAACTCAATGTGACGCAAAAATTGTTTCTATGTCTGGCAACCAGATATGTATTTCAGTCGAGAAAAGTAAAAAAAGTGAAATTTACCCATTTTTACCCCTCTATCGCAAAATTTCTGAAATGGGTTAGATACAATATTATTCATGATTCTGATTATACTATGTATGGGGCTCAAATTCTATACCAACTCAATGTGACGCAAAAATTGTTTCTATGTCTGGCAACTAGATATGTATTTCAGTCGAGAAAAGTAAAAAAAGGGAAAATTACCCATTTTTACCCCTCTATCGCAAAATTCTGGAATGGGTTAGATACAATATTATTCATGATTCTGATTATACTATGTATGGGGCTCAAATTCTATACCAACTCAATGTGATGCAAAAATTGTTTCTATGTCTGGCAACCAGATATGTATTTTAGTCAAGAAAAGTTAAAAAAGTGAAAATTACCCATTTTTACCACTCTATCGCAGAATTCTGAAATGGGTTAGATACAATATTATTCATGATTCTCATTATACTATGTATGGGGCTCAAATTCTATACCAACTCAATGTGACGCAAAAATTGTTTCTATGTCTGGCAACCAGATATGTATTTCAGTCGAGAAAAGACAAAAAAGTTAAAATTACCCATTTTTACCCCTCTATCGCAAAATTCTGGAATCGGTTAGATACAATATTATTCATGATTCTGATTATACTATGTATAGGGCTCAAATTCTATACCAACTCAATGTGACGCAAAAATTGTTTCTATGTCTGTCAACCAGATATGTGTATCAGTCGAGAAAAGTCAAAAAAGTTAAAATTAACCATTTTTACTCCTCTATCGCAAAATTCTGGAATGGGTTAGATACAATATTATTCATGATTCTGATTATAATATGTATTGGGCTCAAATTCTATACCAACTCAATGTGACCCAAAAATTGTTTCTGTGTCTGGCAACCAGATATGTAGGCTATATCTGTCGAGAAAAGTCAAAAAATGTTATTTTCCTTAGTAAAATAAATTTTTGAATATACTTACCCGATGATCATGTAGCTGTCAACTCTGTTGCCCGACAGAAATCTAAGGTCGGGATACGCCAGCGATCGCTATACAGGTGGGGGTGTACACAACAGCGCCATCTGTCGAGTAGGTACTCAGGTACTTCTTGTCAACAAGAACTCAATTTTCTCCTCGGTCCACTGGTTCTCTATGGGGAGGAAGGGAGGGTCCTTAAATTCATGATCATCGGGTAAGTATATTCAAAAATTTATTTTACTAAGGAAAATAACATTTTTCAATATTAATCTTACCCGATGATCATGTAGCTGATTCACACCCAGGGGGGTGGGTGGAGACCAGCATACATGTTAACATTAGAAGCTAAGTATCCCGTATTTCATTTTAGCAGTTATTCAAAATAACAAACATAAAATAAATAAGTACCTGGTAAGGAAGTCGACTTGAACCATTACTCTGCCTTTTTAAGTACGTCTTCCTTACTGAGCCTAGCGATCCTCTTAGGATGCTGAGCGACTCCTAGGTGCTGAAGTATAAAGGGCTGCAACCCATACTAAAGGACCTCATCACAACCTCTAATCTAGGCGCTTCTCAAGAAAGAATTTGACCACCCGCCAAATCAACCAGGATGCGGAAGGCTTCTTAGCCTTCCGTACAACCCAAAAAACAACAATAAAAAGCATTTCAAGAGAAAGATTAAAAAAGGTTATGGGATTATGGGAATGTAGTGGTTGAGCCCTCACCTACTACTGCACTCGCTGCTATGAATGGTCCCAGGGTGTAGCAGTTCTCGTAAAGAGACTGGACATCTTTGAGGTAAAATGATGCAAACACTGACTTGCTTCTCCAATAGGTTGCATCCATAACACTCTGCAGAGAACGGTTCTGTTTGAAGGCCACTGAAGTAGCGACAGCCCTAACTTCATGTGTCCTTACCTTCAGCAAAGCAAGGTCTTCTTCCTTCAGATGAGAATGGGCCTCTCTAATCAAAAGCCTGATGTAATAAGAAACTGCGTTCTTAGACATCGGTAAAGCAGGTTTCTTGATAGAACACCATAAAGCTTCTGATTGTCCTCGTAATGGCTTTGTACGTCTTAAATAGTACTTAAGAGCTCTTACTGGGCAAAGTACTCTCTCTAGTTCGTTCCCCACCAAGTTGGACAGGCTTGGGATCTCGAACGACCTGGGCCAAGGACGAGAAGGAAGCTCGTTTTTAGCTAAAAAACCAAGCTGCAAGGAACATGTAGCCGTTTCAGATGTAAAACCTATGTTCCTGCTGAATGCGTGAATCTCACTGACTCTTTTTGCTGTTGCTAAGCAAACGAGGAAAAGAGTCTTTAATGTGAGATCCTTAAAAGAGGCTGATTGAAGCGGTTCGAACCTTGCTGACATCAGGAACCTTAAAACCACGTCTAGGTTCCAGCCTGGTGTGGTCAACCGACGCTCCTTTGAGGTCTCAAAAGACTTAAGGAGGTCCTGTAGATCTTTGTTGGTGGAAAGATCTAAGCCTCTGTGGCGGAAGACCGCTGCCAACATGCTTCTGTAACCTTTGATCGTAGGCGCTGATAGGGATCTTACATTCCTTAGATGTAAAAGGAAGTCAGCTATCTGCGTTACAGAGGTACTGGTTGAGGAAACTGCATTCGCCTTGCACCAGCTTCGGAAGACTTCCCATTTTGACTGATAGACTTTGAGAGTGGATGTCCTCCTTGCTCTGGCAATCGCTCTGGCTGCCTCCTTCGAAAAGCCTCTAGCTCTTGAGAGTCTTTCGATAGTCTGAAGGCAGTCAGACGAAGAGCGTGGAGGCTTGGGTGTACCTTCTTTACGTGCGGCTGACGCAGAAGGTCCACTCTTAGAGGAAGAGTCCTGGGAACGTCCACTAGCCATTGCAGTACCTCGGTGAACCATTCTCTCGCGGGCCAGAGGGGAGCAACCAACGTCAACCGTGTCCCTTCGTGAGAGGCGAACTTCTGTAGTACCCTGTTGACAATCTTGAACGGAGGGAATGCATACAGGTCTAGATGGGACCAATCCAGAAGAAAGGCATCCACGTGAACTGCTACTGGGTCTGGAATCGGAGAACAATACATCGGGAGCCTCTTGGTCATCGAGGTAGCGAATAGATCTATGGTGGGCTGACCCCACAGGGCCCATAGTCTGCTGCAAACATTCTTGTGAAGGGTCCACTCTGTGGGGATAACCTGACCCTTCCGGCTGAGGCGATCTGCCATGACATTCATGTCGCCCTGAATGAACCTCGTTACCAGCGAAATCCTTCGATCTTTTGACCAAATGAGGAGGTCCCTTGCGATCTCGAACAACTTCCTCGAATGAGTCCCTCCTTGCTTGGAGATGTACGCCAATGCTGTGGTGTTGTCGGAGTTCACCTCCACCACCTTGCTTAGATGGAGGGACTTGAAGTTTATCAAGGCCAGATGAACTGCCAAAAGCTCCTTGCAGTTGATGTGAAGTGTTCTTTGCTCCTGATTCCACGTGCCCGAGCATTCCTGTCCGTCCAGTGTCGCACCCCAGCCCGTGTCCGATGCGTCCGAGAAGAGACGGTGGTTGGGGGTCTGAACAGCCAATGGTAGACCTTCCTTGAGAAGAATGCTGTTCTTCCACCACGTCAGTGTAGACCTCATCTCTTCGGAAATAGGCACTGAGACCGCCTCTAGCGTCATGTCCTTTCTCCAGTGAGCAGCTAGATGATACTGAAGGGGGCGGAGGTGGAGTCTCCCTAACTCGATGAACTGGGCCAGCGATGAAAGTGTCCCTGTTAGACTCATCCACTGCCTGACTGAACATCGGTTCCTTCTCAGCATGCTCTGGATGCATTCTAGGGCTTGACTGATCCTTGGGGCCGACGGAAAAGCCCGAAAAGCTCGACTCTGAATCTCCATACCTAGATAGACAATGGTTTGGGATGGGACGAGTTGGGACTTCTCTATATTGACCAGGAGACCCAATTCCTTGGTCAGATCCATAGTCCATCTGAGATTCTCCAGACAGCGACGACTTGACGGAGCTCTTAAAAGCCAGTCGTCCAAATAGAGGGAGGCTCTGATGTCTGCCAAGTGAAGGAATTTGGCAATACTCCTCATCAGTTTGGTAAACACAAGAGGTGCCGTGCTTAGGCCAAAGCACAGGGCTTGGAACTGGTACACGACCTTTCCAAAGACGAACCTTAGGAAAGGTTGGGAGTCTGGATGGACGGGGACATGAAAGTACGCGTCTTTCAGGTCTAACGAGACCATCCAGTCTTCCTTCCTGACCGCTGCTAGGACCGACTTCGTCGTCTCCATTGTGAACGTCTGCTTGGTGACAAAAGCATTGAGAGCACTGACGTCCAGCACCGGTCTCCAACCTCCTGTCTTCTTCGCTACCAGGAAGAGACGGTTGTAGAAGCCCGGGGATTGATGGTCCCGGACTATGACTACCGCTCCCTTTTGTAGCAAGAGCGACACCTCTTGTTGCAACGCTAGCCTCTTGTCCTTCTCCTTGTAGTTGGGAGAGAGGTTGATGGGAGACGTTGCTAGAGGGGGACTGCGGCAGAACGGAATCCTGTACCCCTCCCTTAGCAACTTCACAGACTGAGCGTCTGCACCTCTGCTCTCCCAAGCTTGCCAGAAGTTCTTGAGCCTGGCTCCCACTGCTGTCTGGAGAGGTAGGCAGTCAGATTCTGCCTTTTGAGGACTTGGAACCCTTCTTTGATTTGCCACGGTGACTGTCGGCACGGGTACCTCCTCTGCTGGAGGTTCTGCCACGAAAGGGCGGGATGAACCTAGACGCTGGTGTGTCCATCCTAGGTCTAGGCACGGAAGGTAAAGCTTTAGCCTTACGTGCGGAGGACGCCACCAGGTCATAGGTATCCTTCTGGATCAACGAGGCAGCCATCCCCTTGATCAGCTCTTCCGGAAAGAGACACTTGGAGAGCGGAGCAAACAACAACTCCGACTTCTGGCAAGGAGTGATCCCAGCCGACAAGAAGGAGCAAAGATGTTCTCTCTTCTTAAGCACTCCCGACACGTACGAAGCCGCAAGCTCACCAGACCCATCCCGAATGGCTTTGTCCATGCTAGACATGATAAGCATGGCAGAGTCCTTATCCGAAGGGGAAGTCTTTCTGCTTAACGCTCCCAAACACCAATCGAGGAAGTTGAAGATCTCAAAAGCACGAAAGACTCCCTTCAACAGATGATCCATGTCAGAAAAGGACCAGCAAATCTTAGATCGTCTCATAGCCAGCCTGCGGGGAGAGACAACCAGACTTGAGAAGTCGCCCTGGGCAGAGGCAGGAACTCCCAAGCCGGGTTCCTCTCCCGTGGCATACCAGACGCTAGATTTGGAAGCAAGCTTGGTAGGCGGAAAGATGAAAGCAGTCTTTCCCAGCTGCTTCTTGGACTGCAACCACTCTCCCATAACCCTCAAAGCTCTCTTGGATGAGCGTGCGAGTACAAGTTTGGTGAAGGCAGGAGCTGCTGACTGCATGCCCAGAGCAAACTCGGAGGGAGGAGAGCGAGGGGTTGCAGACACAAACTGTTCCGGATACAAGTCCCTGAACAAGGCAAGGACTTTCCGAAAGTCTAAGGAGGGAGGCGTAGACTTGGGTTCTTCTAAGTCGGAGTGCGGATTGTCCAAATGCGCAGCTTCGTCATCAGATACTCCATCATCCGAAAGCTGAGGAGGAAGTGGCAAAGGTGGAGCAGAAAGCTGAACGGCTGAATCCGGCAGCACGGGTGCATGCGTAGCTGCTGCGGATCCAACATCATGCCGCTGCTGGTCAGTCTGCGAGCTGGCAACAACAAAAGCAGAGTGCTGGTGCGTGGGAGGGACTGCCGTGGGTTGCGGAGCATGCCGCATGGGTTGCGGAGCATGCCGCAAGGGTTGTGGAGCATGCCGCATTGTGTCAAAACACGGCAGCTCGACAGCACCTTCCCACTGCTGATGCGGTAGCTCACGCATGTCAACGGAGGGTGCAGCATGAACATGCGTCTGGCAGGGTGGACTGCGCATCGGTGGTGGAGCTCTCACAGGTGGAGTGTGGGAGCAGGCAGCCGCAGTATCTGCTGAGCGCACAACCGTGGCAGGTTGTAGGTTAACTGGTGCAGTGTCAACCTTCTCAGCACGATACTCCTGCATAAAGGAAGCAAGCTGAGACTGCATAGTCTGCAGCATGGACCACTTAGGATCTACCGTGGTTGGTGCGGCAACAGACGGAGTGGTTGCCTGCTGCGGAACCACTCTACCTCTCTTGGGAGGTGTGCAGTCTTCGGAAGACTGCGGCGAGTCCGAACTGACCCAGTGGCTACACCTGGGCCGTTGGACTCGCTCGGAAGGGACCTTACGCTTGAGAGGTCGTGAGACCTTGGTCCAACGTTTCTTCCTCGAAACTTCTTCCACAGACGAGGAATGATAGGGCTCATTCGTCTGTTTGTGGATGGGACGATCTCTGACAGATACGTCCGCAACCACTGAGGGTACATCCGTACGCTGATCAAGGCCTGCCGAACCCTTTGGTCCTTCGACATTGCTTCTCCCCTGGGCTTGGGAGCTTGCAAGAGGTCCCGGACTGGGAGGACGACTGGCACGAACAGATGTACCCTCATGCGCAACACTGACACTGACACTTTTCACTTCACTTGCACTCACTACACTTCCCACTGCACTTTGCGCTTTCAACTCTTTGACATCTGCCAAAAGTTGATTCCGGTCATTAGCTAATGACTCCACTCTGTCACCAAGAGCCTGAATGGCACGCATCATGTCCGCCATGGAGGGTTGAGCACTAGTAGCAGGGTCGGGAGTCACCACTACAGGGGAAGGAATAGGTTGAGGGGCATGGGGAGAGGAAAAATCAAAAGAGCGAGAAGAACTCCTCCTGATCCTATCCTTCTCTAGCCTACGTGCATTTTTAAGGAATTCGTTAAAATCGAATTCCGAAAGCCCAGCGCATTCCTCACATCGATCTTCCAATTGACAGGATTTACCCCTACAATTGGAACAAACGGTGTGAGGATCTATGGAGGCCTTCGGAAGACGCCTAGAACAAGCCCTAACGCTACACTGCCTGTACTTAGGGACTTGAGAATGGTCAGACATCTTGAATTGTAGAAATAGTCAAGGGGGAATTCCAAAATCTAGCAAAGTTCGTTAACAATTAATCCAAATTTAATCAAAAAGCTTGATAAGCTAATGATAAAGGTTCCTGAATAGCGAAGGCTAAAATCTAGAGCGAATACATCACCAAAATCGTGAAAAACAACTCCAGAAACAACAGCGTATCCAAGTAGGTCTTGCCGGTGGCACGACAGAGGAAAAATTGAGTTCTTGTTGACAAGAAGTACCTGAGTACCTACTCGACAGATGGCGCTGTTGTGTACACCCCCACCTGTATAGCGATCGCTGGCGTATCCCGACCTTAGATTTCTGTCGGGCAACAGAGTTGACAGCTACATGATCATCGGGTAAGATTAATATTGAAAAAGTTAAATTTACCCATTTTTCCCCCTCTAACGCAAAATTCTGAAATGGGTTAGATACAATTTTATTCATGATTCTGATTATACTATGTATGGGGCTCAAATTCTATACCAACTCAATGTGACGCAAAAATTTTTTCTATGTCTGGCAACCAGATATGTATTTCAGTCGAGAAAGGTAAAAAAAGTGAAAATTACCCATTTTTACCCCTCTATCGCAAAATTCTGGAATCGGTTAGATACAATATTAATCATGATTCTGATTATACTATGTATGGGGCTCAAATTCTATACCAACTCAATGTGACGCAAAAATTGTTTCTATGTCTGGCAACCAGATATGTATATTAGTCGAGAAAAGTCAAAAAAGTTAAATTTACCCATTTTTACCCCTCTATCGCAAAATTCTGAAATGGGTTAGATACAATATTATTCATGATTCTGATTATACTATGTATGGGGCTCAAATTCTATACCAACTCAATGTGACGCAAAAATTGTTTCTATGTCTGGCAACCAGATATGTATTTCAGTCGAGAAAAGTAAAAAAAGTGAAAATTACTCATTTTTACCCCTCTATCGCAAAATTCTAAAATGGGTTAGATATAATATTATTCATGATTCTGATTATAATATGTATGGGGCTCAAATTCTATACCAACTCAATGTGACGCAAAAATTGTTTCTATGTCTGGCAACCAGATTTGTATTTCAGTCGAGAAAAGTAAAAAAAGTGAAAATTACCCATTTTTACCCCTCTATCGCAAAATTCTGGGATGGGTTAGATACAATATTATTCATGATTCTGATTATACTATGTATGTGGCTCAAATTCTATACCAACTCAATGTGACGCAGAAATTGTTTCTATGTCTGGCAACCAGATATGTATATCAGTCGAGAAAAGTCAAAAAAGTAAAAATTACCCATTTTTACCCCTCTATCGCAAAATTCTGAAATGGGTTAGATACAATATTATTCATGACTCTGATTATACTATGTATGGGGCTCAAATTCTATACCAACTCAATGTGACGCAAAAATTGTTTCTATGTCTGGCAACCAGATATGTATTTCAGTTGAGAAAAGTCAAAAAAGTAAAATTCACCCATTTTTACCCCTCTATCGCAAAATTTTGAAATGGGTTAGATACAATATTATTCATGATTCTGATTATACTATGTATTGGGTTCAAATTCTATACCAACTCAATGTGACGCAAAAATTGTTTCTATGTCTGGCAACCAGATATGTATTTCAGTCGAGAAAAGTCCAAAAAGTGAAAATTACCCATATTTACCCCTCTATCGCAAAATTCTGGAATGGGTTAGATACAATATTATTCATGATTCAGATTATACTATGTAGGGGGCTCAAATCCTATACCAACTCAATGTGACGCAAAAATTGTTTCTATGTCTGGCAACCAGATATGTATTTTAGTCAAGAAAAGTTAAAAAAAGTGAAAATTACCCATTTTTACCACTCTATCGCAGAATTCTGAAATGGGTTAGATACAATATTATTCATGATTCTGATTATGCTATGTATGGGGCTCAAATTCTATACCAACTCAATGTGACGCAAAAATTGTTTCTATGTTTGGCAACCAGATATGTATTTCAGTCGAGAAAAGTTAAAAAAGTGAAAATTACCCATTTTTACCCCTCTATCGCAAAATTCTGGAATGGGTTAGATACAATATTATTCATGATTCTGATTATACTATGTATGGGTCTCAAATTCTATACCAATTCAATGTGACGCAAAAATTGTTTCTATGTCTGGCAACCAGATATGTATATCAGTCGAGAAAAGTAAAAAAAGTTAAAATTTACCCATTTTTACCCCTCTATCGCAAAATTCTGAAATGGGTTAGATACAATATTATTCATGATTCTGATTATACTATGTATGGGGCTCAAATTCTATACCAACTCAATGTGACGCAAAAATTGTTTCTATGTCTGGCAACCAGATATGTATTTCAGTCGAGAAAAGTTAAAAAAGTGAAAATTACCCATTTTTTCCCCTCTATGGCAAAACTCTGGAATGGGTTAGATACAATATTATTCATGATTCTGATTATAATATGTATGGGGCTCAAATTCTATACCAACTCAATGTGACGCAAAAATTGTTTCTATGTCTGGCAACCAGATATGTATTTCAGTCGAGAAAAGTAAAAAAAGTGAAAATTACCCATTTTTACTCCTCTATCGCAAAATTCTGGAATGGGTTAGATACAATATTATTCATGATTCTGATTATACTATGTATGGGGCTAAAATTCTATACCAATTCAATGTGACGCAAAAATTGTTTCTATGTCTGGCAACCAGATATGTATATCAGTCGAGAAAAGTCAAAAAAGTTAAAATTTACCCATTTTTACCCCTCTATCGCAAAATTCTGGAATGGGTTAGATACAATATTATTCATGATTCTGATTATACTATGTATGGGGCTCAAATTCTATACCAACTCAATGTGACGCAAAAATTGTTTCTATGTCCTGCAACCAGATATGTATATCAGTCGAGAAAAGTCAAAAAAGTGAAATTTACCCATTTTTACCCCTCTATCGCAAAATTCTGAAATGGGTTAGATACAATATTATTCATGATTCTGATTATACTATGTATGGGGCTCAAATTCTATACCAACTCAATGTGACGCAAAAATTGTTTCTATGTCTTTCAACCAGATATGTATTTCAGTCGAGAAAAGTGAAAAAAGTAAAATTCACCCATTTTTACCCCTCTATCGCAAAATTTTGAAATGGGTTAGATACAATATTATTCGTGATTCTGATTATACTATGTATGGGGCTCAAATTCTATACCAACTCAATGTGACGCAAAAATTGTTTCTATGTCTGGCAACCAGATATGTATTTCAGTTGAGAAAAGTAAAAAAAGTGAAATTTACCCATTTTTACCCCTCTATCGCAAAATTCTGGAATGGGTTAGATACAATATTATTCATGATTCTGATTATACTATGTATGGGGCTCAAATTCTATACCAACTCAATATGATGCAAAAATTGTTTCTATGTCTGGCAACCAGATATGTATTTTAGTCAAGAAAAGTTAAAAAAGTGAAAATTACCCATTTTTACCACTCTATCGCAGAATTCTGAAATGGGTTAGATACAATATTATTCATGATTCTGATTATACTATGTATGGGGCTCAAATTCTATACCAACTCAATGTGACGCAAAAATTGTTTCTATGTCTGGCAACCAGATATGTATTTCAGTCGAGAAAAGT
This sequence comes from Palaemon carinicauda, assembly GCF_036898095.1. NCBI lineage: Eukaryota > Metazoa > Arthropoda > Malacostraca > Decapoda > Palaemonidae > Palaemon > Palaemon carinicauda. Next base: position 73,856,172 of record NC_090745.1, read on the forward strand.
TAAAAAAGTGAAAATTACCCATATTTACCCCTCTATCGCAAAATTCTGGAATGGGTTAGATACAATATTATTCATGATTCTGATTATTCTATGTATGGGGCTCAAATTCTATACCAACTCAATGTGACGCAAAAATTGTTTCTATGTCTGGAAACCAGATATGTATATCAGTCGAGAAAAGTAAAAAAAGTTAAAATTTACCCATTTTTACCCCTCTATCGCAAAATTCTGAAATGGGTTAGATACAATATTATTCATGATTCTGATTATACTATGTATGGGGCTCAAATTCTATACAAACTCAATGTGACGCAAAAATTGTTTCTATGTCTGGCAACCAGATATGTATTTCAGTCGAGAAAAGTTAAAAAAGTGAAAATTACCCATTTTTTCCCCTCTATCGCAAAATTCTGGAATGGGTTAGACACATTATTATTCATGATTCTGATTATAATATATATGGGGCTCAAATTCTATACCAACTCAGTGACGCAAAAATTGTTTCTATGTCTGGCAACCAGATATGTATTTCAGTCGAGAAAAGTTAAAAAAAGTGAAAATTACCCATTTTTACTCCTCTATCGCAAAATTCTGGAATGGGTTATATACAATATTATTCATGATTCTGATTATACTATGTATGGGGCTCAAATTCTATACCAACTCAATGTGACGCAAAAATTGTTTCTATGTCTGGCAACCAGATATGTATATCAGTCGAGAAAAGTCAAAAAAGTTAAAATTTACCCATTTTTACCCCTCTATCGCAAAATTCTGAAATGAGTTAGATACCATATTATTCATGATTTTGATTATACTATGTATGGGGCTCAAATTCTATACCAACTCAATGTGACGCAAAAATTGTTTCTATGTCTGGCAACCAGATATGTATTTCAGTCGAGAGAAGTTAAAAAAGTGAAAATTACCCATTTTTTCCCCTCTATCGCAAAATTCTGGAATGGGTTAGATACAATATTATTCATGAATCTCATTATAATATGTATGGGGCTCAAATTCTATACCAACTCAATGTGACGCAAAAATTGTTTCTATGTCTGGCAACCAGATATGTATTTCAGTTGAGAAAAGTAAAAAAAGTGAAAATTACCCATTTTTACTCCTCTATCGCAAAATTCTGGAATGGGTTATATACAATATTATTCATGATTCTGATTATACTATGTATGGGGCTCAAATTCTATACCAACTCAATGTGACGCAAAAATTGTTTCTATGTCTGGCAACCAGATATGTATATCAGTCGAGAAAAGTGAAAAAAGTGAAAACTACCCATTTTTACCCCTCTATCACAAAACTCTGGAATGGGTTAGATACAATATTATTCATGATTCTGATTATACTATGTAGTGGGCTCAAATTCTATACCAACTCAATGTGACGCAAAAATTGTTTCTATGTCTGGCAACCAGATATGTATATCAGTCGAGAAAAGTCAAAAAAGTGAAATTTACCCATTTTTACCCCTCTAACGCAAAATTCTGAAATGGGTTAGATACAATATTACTCATGATTCTGATTATACTATGTATGGGGCTCAAATTCTATACCAACTCAATGTGACGCAAAAATTGTTTCTATGTCTGGCAACCAGATATGTATATCAGTCGAGAAAAGTCAAAAAAGTGAAATTTACCCATTTTTACCCCTCTATGACAAAACTCTGAAATGGGTTAGATACAATATTATTCATGATTCTGATTATACTATGTATGGGGCTCAAATTCTTTACCCACTCAATGTGACGCAAAAATTGTTTCTATGTCTGGCAACCAGATATGTATTTCAGTCGAAAAAAGTCCAAAAAGTAAAATTCACCCATTTTTACCCCTCTATCGCAAAATTTTTAAATGGGTTTGATACAATATTATTCGTGATTCTGATTATACTATGTATGGGGCTCAAATTCTATACCAACTCAATGTGACGCAAAAATTGTTTCTATATCTGGCAACCAGATATGTATTTCAGTCGAGAAAAGTCAAAAAAGTGAAAATTACCCATTTTTACCCCTCTATCGCAAAATTCTGGAATTGGTTAGATACAATATTAATCATGATTCTGATTATACTATGTATGGGGCTCAAATTCTATACCAACTCAATGTGATGCAAAAATTGTTTCTATGTCTGGCAACCAGATATGTATTTTAGTCAAGAAAAGTAAAAAAAGTGAAAATTACCCATTTTTACCACTCTATCGCAGAATTCTGAAATGGGTTAGATACAATATTATTCATGATTCTGATTATACTATGTATGGGGCTCAAATTCTATACCAACTCAATGTGACGCAAAAATTGTTTCTATGTCTGGCAACCAGATATGTATTTCAGTCGAGAAAAGTTAAAAAAGTGAAAATTACCCATATTTACCCCTCTATCGCAAAATTCTGGAATGGGTTAGATACAATATTATTCATGATTCTGATTATTCTATATATGGGGCTCAAATTCTATACCAACTCAGTGACGCAAAAATTGTTTCTATGTCTTGCAACCAGATATATATTACAGTCGAGAAAATTAAAAAAAGTGAAAATTACCCATTTTTACCCCTCTATCACAAAACTCTGGAATGGGTTAGATACAATATTATTCATGATTCTAATTATACTATGTATGGGGCTCAAATTCTATACCAACTCAATGTGACGCAAAAATTGTTTCTATGTCTGGCAACCAGATATGTATTTCAGTCGAGAAAATTAAAAAAAGTGAAAATTACCCATTTTTACCCCTCTATCGCAAAATTCTGGAATGGGTTAGATACAATATTATTCATGATTCTGATTATACTATGTATGGGGCTCAAATTCTATACCAACTCAATGTGACGCAAAAATTGTTTTTATGTCTGGCAACCAGATATGTATTTCAGTCGAGAAAAGTTAAAAAAGTGAAAATTACCCATATTTACCCCTCTATCGCAAAATTCTGGAATGGGTTAGATACAATATTATTCTTGATTCTGATTATTCTATGTATGGGGCTCAAATTCTATACCAACTCAGTGACGCAAAAATTGTTTCTATGTCTGGCAACCAGATATATATTTCAGTCGAGAAAATTAAAAAAAAAGTGAAAATTACCCATTTTTACCCCTCTATCGCAAAATTTTGGAATGGGTTAGATACAATATTATTCATGATTCTGATTATACTATGTATGGGGCTCAAATTCTATACCAACTCAATGTGACGCAAAAATTGTTTCTATGTCTGGCAACCAGATATGTATATCAGTCGAGAAAAGTCAAAAAAGTGAAATTTACCAATTTTTACCCCTCTATCGCAAAATTCTGAAATGGGTTAGATACAATATTATTCATGATTCTGATTATACTATGTATGGGGCTCAAATTCTATACCAACTCAATGTGACGCAAAAATTGTTTCTATGTCTGGCAACCAGATATGTATTTCAGTTGAGAAAAGTCAAAAAAGTGAAAATTACTCATTTTTACCCCTCTATCACAAAATTCTGAAATGGGTTAGATACAATATCATTCATGATACTGATTATAATATGTATGGGGCTCAAATTCTATACCAACTCAATGTGACGCAAAAATTGTTTTTATGTCCGGCAACCAGATATGTATTTCAGTTGAGAAAAGTCAAAAAAGTGAAAATTACCCATTTTTACCCCTCTCTCGCAAAATTCTGGAATGGGTTAGATACAATATTATTCATGATTCTGATTATACTATGTATGGGGCTCAAATTCTATACCAACTCAATGTGACGCAAAAATTGTTTCTATGTCTGGCAACCAGATATGTATATCAGTCGAGAAAAGTCAAAAAAGTGAAAATTACCCATTTTTACCCCTCTATGACAAAACTCTGGAATGGGTTAGATACAATATTATTCATGATTCTGATTATACTATGTATGGGGCTCAAATTCTATACCAACTCAATGTGACGCAAAAATTGTTTCTATGTCTGGCAACCAGATACTGTATTTCAGTCGAGAAAAGTTAAAAAAGTGAAAATTACCCATTTTTACCCCTCTATCGCAAAATTTTGAAATGGGTTGGATACAATATAATTCATGATTCTGATTATAATATGTATGGGGCTCCAATTCTATACCAACTCAATGTGACGCAAAATTTTTTTCTATGTCTGGCAACCAGATATGTATATCAGTCGAGAAAAGGCAAAAAAATTAAAATTACCCATTTTTACCCCTTTATCGCAAAATTCTGAAATGGGTTAGATACAATATTATTCATGATTCTGATTATACTATGTATGGGGCTCAAATTCTATACCAACTCAATGTGTTGCAAAAATTGTTTCTATGTCTGGCAACCAGATATGTATATCAGTCGAGAAAAGTAAAAAAAGTGAAAATTACCCATTTTTACCCCTCTATCGCAAAATTCTGGAATGGGTTAGATACAACATTATTCATGATTCTGATTATACTATGTATGGGGCTCAAATTCTATACCAACTCAATGTGACGCAAAAATTGTTTCTATGTCTGGCAACCAGATATGTATTTCAGTCGAGAAAAGTTAAAAAATTGAAAATTACCCATATTTACCCCTTTATCTCAAAATTCTGGAATGGGTTAGATACAATATTATTCATGATTCTGATTATACTATGTATGGGGCTAAAATTCTATACCAATTCAATGTGACGCAAAAATTGTTTCTATGTCTGGCAACCAGATATGTATATCAGTCGAGAAAAGTCAAAAAAGTTAAAATTTACCCATTTTTACCCCTCTATCGCAAAATTCTGGAATGGGTTAGATACAATATTATTCATGATTCTGATTATACTATGTATGGGGCTCAAATTCTATACCAACTCAATGTGACGCAAAAATTGTTTCTATGTCTGGCAACCAGATATGTATATCAGTCGAGAAAAGTCAAAAAAGTGAAATTTACCCATTTTTACCCCTCTATCGCAAAATTCTGAAATGGGTTAGATACAATATTATTCATGATTCTGATTATACTATGTATGGGGCTCAAATTCTATACCAACTCAATGTGACGCAAAAATTGTTTCTATGTCTTTCAACCAGATATGTATTTCAGTCGAGAAAAGTGAAAAAAGTAAAATTCACCCATTTTTACCCCTCTATCGCAAAATTTTGAAATGGGTTAGATACAATATTATTCGTGATTCTGATTATACTATGTATGGGGCTCAAATTCTATACCAACTCAATGTGACGCAAAAATTGTTTCTATGTCTGGCAACCAGATATGTATTTCAGTTGAGAAAAGTAAAAAAAGTGAAAATTACCCATTTTTACCCCTCTATCGCAAAATTCTGGAATGGGTTAGATACAATATTATTCATGATTCTGATTATACTATGTATGGGGCTCAAATTCTATACCAACTCAATATGATGCAAAAATTGTTTCTATGTCTGGCAACCAGATATGTATTTTAGTCAAGAAAAGTTAAAAAAGTGAAAATTACCCATTTTTACCACTCTTGCAGAATTCTGAAATGGGTTAGATACAATATTATTCATGATTCTGATTATACTATGTATGGGGCTCAAATTCTATACCAACTCAATGTGACGCAAAAATTGTTTCTATGTCTGGCAACCAGATATGTATTTCAGTCGAGAAAAGTTAAAAAAGTGAAAATTACCCATATTTACCCCTCTATCGCAAAATTCTGGAATGGGTTAGATACAATATTATTCATGATTCTGATTATTCTATGTATGGGGCTCAAATTCTATACCAACTCAATGTGACGCAAAAATTGTTTCTATGTCTGGCAACCAGATATGTATATCAGTCGAGAAAAGTAAAAAAAGTTAAAATTTACCCATTTTAACCCCTCTATCGCAAAATTCTGAAATGGGTTAGATACAATATTATTCATGATTCTGATTATACTATGTATGGGGCTCAAATTCTATACAAACTCAATGTGACGCAAAAATTGTTTCTATGTCTGGCAACCAGATATGTATTTCAGTCGAGAAAAGTTAAAAAAGTGAAAATTACCCATTTTTTCCCCTCTATCGCAAAATTCTGGAATGGGTTAGACACATTATTATTCATGATTCTGATTATAATATGTATGGGGCTCAAATTCTATACCAACTCAGTGACGCAAAAATTGTTTCTATGTCTGGCAACCAGATATGTATTTCAGTCGAGAAAAGTAAAAAAAGTGAAAATTACCCATTTTTACCCCTCTATCACAAAACTCTGGAATGGGTTAGATACAATATTATTCATGATTCTGATTATACTATGTATGGGGCTCAAATTCTATACCAACTCAATGTGACGCAAAAATTGTTTCTATGTCTGGCAACCAGATATGTATTTCAGTTGAGAAAAGTAAAAAAAGTGAAAATTACTCATTTTTACCCCTCTATCACAAAATTCTGAAATGGGTTAGATACAATATTATTCATGATACTGATTATAATATGTATGGGGCTCAAATTCTTTACCAACTCAATGTGACGCAAAAATTGTTTTTATGTCCGGCAACCAGATATGTATTTCAGTTGAGAAAAGTCAAAAAAGTGAAAATTACCCATTTTTACCCCTCTCTCGCAAAATTCTGGAATGGGTTAGATACAATATTATTCATGATTCTGATTATACTATGTATGGGGCTCAAATTCTATACCAACTCAATGTGACGCAAAAATTGTTTCTATGTCTGGCAACCAGATATGTATATCAGTCGAGAAAAGTAAAAAAAGTGAAAATTACCCATTTTTACCCCTCTATGACAAAACTCTGGAATGGGTTAGATACAATATTATTCATGATTCTGATTATACTATGTATGGGGCTCAAATTCTATACCAACTCAATGTGACGCAAAAATTGTTTCTATGTCTGGCAACCAGATACTGTATTTCAGTCGAGAAAAGTCAAAAAAGTGAAAATTACCCATATTTACCCCTCTATCGCAAAATTTTGAAATGGGTTGGATACAATATAATTCATGATTCTGATTATAATATGTATGGGGCTCCAATTCTATACCAACTCAATGTGACGCAAAAATTTTTTCTATGTCTGGCAACCAGATATGTATATCAGTCGAGAAAAGGCAAAAAAATGAAAATTACCCATTTTTACCCCTTTATCGCAAAATTCTGAAATGGGTTAGATACAATATTATTCATGATTCTGATTATACTATGTATGGGGCTCAAATTCTATACCAACTCAATGTGTTGCAAAAATTGTTTCTATGTCTGGCAACCAGATATGTATATCAGTCGAGAAAAGTAAAAAAAGTGAAAATTACCCATTTTTACCCCTCTATCGCAAAATTCTGGAATGGGTTAGATACAACATTATTCATGATTCTGATTATACTATGTATGGGGCTCAAATTCTATACCAACTCAATGTGACGCAAAAATTGTTTCTATGTCTGGCAACCAGATATGTATTTCAGTCGAGAAAAGTTAAACAAGTGAAAATTACCCATATTTACCCCTTTATCTCAAAATTCTGGAATGGGTTAGATACAATATTATTCATGATTCTGATTATACTATGTATGGGGCTCAAATTCTATACCAACTCAATGTGACGCAAAAATTGTTTCTATGTCTGGCAACCAGATATGTATATCAGTCGAGAAAAGTAAAAAAAGTGAAATTTACCCATTTTTACCCCTCTATCGCAAAATTCTGAAATGGGTTAGATACAATATTATTCATGATTCTGATTATAATATGTATGGGGCTCAAATTCTATACCAGCTCAATGTGACGCAAAAATTGTTTCTATGTCTGGCAACCAGATATGTATTTCAGTCGAGAAAAGTTAAAAAAGTGAAAATTACCCATTTTACCCCTCTATCGCAGAATTCTGGAATGGGTTAGATACAATATTATTCATGATTCTGATTATACTATGTATGGGGCTCAAATTCTATACCAACTCAATGTGACGCAAAAATTGTTTCTATGTCTGGCAACCAGATATGTATTTCAGTCGAGAAAAGTAAAAAAGTGAAAATTACCCATTTTTACCCCTCTATCGCAAAATTCCGGAATGGGTTGGATACAATATTATTCATGATTCTGATTATACTATGTATGGGGCTCAAATTCTATACCAACTCAATGTGACGCAAAAATTGTTTCTATGTCTGGCAACCAGATATGTATTTCAGTCGAGAAAAGTCAAAAAAGTGAAAATTACCCATTTTTACCCCTCTATCGCAAAATTCTGGAATGGGTTAGATACAATATTATTCATGATTCTGATTATACTATGTATGGGGCTCAAATTCTATACCAACTCATTGTGCGCAAAAATTGTTTCTATGTCTGGCAACCAGATATGTATATCAGTCGAGAAAAGTCAAAAAAAGTGAAAATTACCCATTTTACCCCTCTCGCAAAATTCTGAAATGGGTTACATACAATATTATTCATGATTCTGATTATACTATGTATGGGGCTCAAATTCTATACCAACTCAATGTGACGCAAAAATTGTTTCTATGTCTGGCAACCAGATATGTATTTCAGTCGAGAAAAGTCAAAAAAGTAAAATTACCCATTTTTACCCCTCTATCGCAAAATTCTGAAATGGGTTAGATGCAATATTATTCATGATTTTGATTATACTATGTATGGGGCTCAAATTCTATACCAACTCAATGTGACACAAAAATTGTTTCTATGTCTGGCAACCAGATATGTATTTTAGTCAAGTAAAGTTAAAAAAGTGAAAATTACCCATTTTTACCACTCTATCGCAGAATTCTGAAATTAGTTAGATACAATATTATTCATGATTCTGATTATACTATGTATGGGGCTCAAATTCTATACCAACTCAATGTGACGCAAAAATTGTTTCTATGTCTGGCAACCAGATATGTATATCAGTCGAGAAAAGTAAAAAAAGTGAAAATTACCCATTTTACCCCTCTCGCAAAATTCTGAAATGGGTTACATACAATATTATTCATGATTCTGATTATACTATGTATGGGGCTCAAATTCTATACCAACTCAATGTGACGCAAAAATTGTTTCTATGTCTGGCAACCAGATATGTATTTCAGTCGAGAAAAGTCAAAAAAGTAAAATTTACCCATTTTTACCCCTCTATCGCAAAATTCTGAAATGGGTTAGATACAATATTATTCATGATTCTGATTATACTATGTATGGGGCTCAAATTCTATACCAACTCAATGTGACACAAAAATTGTTTCTATGTCTGGCAACCAGATATGTATTTTAGTCAAGTAAAGTTAAAAAAGTGAAAATTACCCATTTTTACCACTCTATCGCAGAATTCTGAAATTAGTTAGATACAATATTATTCATGATTCTGATTATACTATGTATGGGGCTCAAATTCTATACCAACTCAATGTGACGCAAAAATTGTTTCTATGTCTGGCAACCAGATATGTATTTCAGTCGAGAAAAGTAAAAAAGTGAGAATTACCCATTTTTACCCTCTATCGCAAAATTCTGGAATGGGTTAGATACAATATTATTCATGATTCTGATTATACTATGTATGGGGCTCAAATTCTATACCAACTCAATGTGACGCAAAAATTGTTTCTATGTCTGGCAACCAGATATGTATATCAGTCGAGAAAAGTAAAAAAAGTGAAAATTACCCATTTTTACCCCTCTATCGCAAAATTCCGAAATGGGTTAGATACAATATTATTCATGATTCTGATTATACTATGTATGGGGCTCAAATTCTATACCAACTCAATGTGACGCAAAAATTGTTTCTATGTCTGGCAACCAGATATGTATTTCAGTCGAGAAAAGTCAAAAAAGTGAAATTTACCCATTTTTACCCCTCTATCGCCGAATTCTGGAATGGGTTAGATACAATATTATTCATGATTCTGATTATACTATTTATGGGGCTCAAATTCTATATCAACTCAATGTGACGCAAAAATTGTTTCTATGTCTGGCAACCAGATAAGTATTTCAGTCGAGAAAAGTCAAAAAAGTGAAATTTACCCATTTTTACCCCTCTATCGCCGAATTCTGAAATGGGTTAGATACAATATTTTACTTCAATATTCTCTATTCTTGGGTAGTGCCATAGCCTCTGTACCATGGTCCTCCACTATCTTGGAGTAGAGTTCTCTTGATTGAAGGTACACTCGGGCACACTATCTTAATCTCTTATTCCTGTTTTGTTTATATAGGCGATATTTATCTTAATGTTTCTGTTCTCAAAATATTCTATTTTTCCTTGCTCCCTATCCTCACTGAGGTATTTTCAATATTGGAGCACCTAGGCTTTTAGCATCCTGCATTTCCAACTAGGGGTGTAGCTTTGCAAGTAATAATAATAATAATAATAATAATAATAATAATAATAATAATGTGTAGGAATGAATTTTTTTTTTAATGTCTGTGCAGTCATTCAAACCCACAGGTCCAGTCACGGACTGATACAGTGATAGGTCTATTATGATTATCAGTAATAGGGGCCTATCGATACAGGTCAGGGCCATTATATATGAGTGGTCAGCTCCCCCAAACGTGCATAAAAAAGGGATACTAACTAATTTCACCCCCTCTAACCAAACCTACAAGCCATGCCCCCTAAACAGCCCTAGTCTTCGTCAACCGTCACTATACATACAGGTGGCTTCTATCATACATCCACCCACACGTCTACTACTGTAATAGTGATATATTCAATAGATAAGTGATCATTGAAACACTATACAAACATTCTTTATGTATTTTCGTGTACAAATACCTCCAGATAAACAAATCCGAAAGCATCGTCTGCAACTACCTGGCCTTACTAGTCGATAAACATTCCTTATGTCCAGGTAGCTATCTTCGGATAGAAAGATTGTACCGCGACTGGGTTATGAAAAAAAAATAGGTAAGTGTTGTATGTAGAATGATTTTGCAAAGTAAGGTAAGAGGAATGTGGAGGATTGATTTTTGTCTTATTTCTATCTTTTAGAGAGAGAGAGAGAGAGAGAGAGAGAGAGAGAGAGAGAGAGAGAGAGAGAGAGAGAGAGTGTGTGTGTGTGTGTGTGTGTGTGTGCGTCAGCCAGCGAGAAGTTGTTAGTGTAATGATTGCTTGTGAGAAATTCATGGAATAATTGACTGTTTGTTTACTTTTTAGCTAGGTTAGGACAGTGGTAAATGTTTCAGAGCGAATGCTTTTTTTGATTGACTGCGACTTGAGGCAGTTGTGTGTGTATGCACGCTGGATTTAGATATTTATTTGATTCGACCAGCGTTGGCAGAGATTCTTTATTTTTGAGTAAGTACAGTTTTGTTTATATTTGCTAGGAGTGATTCTGAATAATACAAACCGGTTATTATTTATCTTTGGTTATAGTACGATAGTTTAGTTAGCTAGGAGTGTTCGTATGTGTTTTTCTTTTTTTTCATTTGCAGGCCGTAATTCGTCCTTTGGAAAGTTATCTTTTTTATGATTATTGGCCAATTGCTACGAACCTGGACTACGATTATGATTTGCTTGCTCTGAATGATTTTATTGATATTGATGCCATAAAGACCCAGCCCGTCTGAAGGAGTTTCGATTGATTACTGATGATAAAGATGACGATGACCAATTAAATTGTTGTTGATTTAGGGTTAAGTGATTATCTTAATTTAAGGATTTTAGTATTAAGGATTAATAATAACCAATATTTGGATGAAGGAATTTAGTATTAAGCGATTGTTATAGTTGTAAGGTTATGTTTGGTTTTTGTTTCCCTACAGTCTAAGAGTCCAGTTTATGATAACGTAAGGGGAAAGTTTGTTTTGAGAAGGTAATTGTCTGTTAGAGTGATCAAGGGTGTGGGGGTTGCTTTTGTGTGCATCCCGCCACAATAATATCAATATATTTAGGAAAACTTATTCCCTTCAAATAAATCAACATAAAACTGATGTATGTTATTTTCATAACTCTTGGTAATGGAGTATTTAGCCCTTAAACCATTGAGTACATAAGGCAAAATTAATAATGTAAATTGTAATCAACTGTGCAAATAATCATGGAATGCCTTTACATTCAACTTCAATTCATCTCATATTTTCCATTACTTATTATCTCAAAAATCTCGATCTTATTGATGTGAACACAGATCTCATTTCACAAATGTAACGTAATAAATAGAAGAAAATAAATGTTCAGTCACACACATCACCAAATTAAAATATCTATAAACATTTCACGTCATTACACATCATTATTGAGAATCCTTTTACTCATCAATGTCCTTCTGATAAATCATTGATACCTTATTACCATAAAAAAGAAACTTTTTTAATCACATCACATCATCATATTTATAAAAATGTATAAAAAAATCATAAAAACATTATTGCCATAAATTAATGAGAAAAAACACATGGTTTCTTTACCTTCAAATATCCCAAAAACTCATGCATATTAGTGTGATAAATTATCAAAGCATCATAACCTTTTCATTGCATAAAAACATATTCAATACATAATAAGACATTTTTTATGAATTTGAATCTTATTTACACCTTATCTGTGTTTTATTTTCATCTCAAGAACTTAAATTCTCAAATATAGTCATAAAACTCAAGTGACAGGAAACTTAACATCTTAATGTTAAAAATATTCTTTATAAGAAATCATTTGTAGACTATTACAATTAAAACACTTTGTGCCCTTTCTTTCCAGGATTCGTCTACTATACAGGCATTATATCATTTCGTGCGTTTCCATATTTACTCTTTTAACTTTAAAATGAAATGGTGCAATGAATATAACTCTACATAATTATGTACTTACTGTACACTATTAGTTATATTTAGTTTGAATTTAGCACAGCACATCCTTTATATCATAGTTTTATTCATTTTATTTTTACCCTTTCTTCAAAATTATCAAAGTTAACTTGATCAAGATCCAAATCATAACCAAAATTATTATTTACATGCATGTTTATCATCGTTTTACGTGTTACGCAAGCTCAATGCATCGCCTATAAAATGCAATGATAACTCTTTTGCTCTATTAGCTTCATTATTTAATCAATCTTGTAAATAAATCAACGTACTTGTAAATTATCAATCAACTATTGTTTTCTATTCATAAACTGTCATCATTACCCATAACTTTATCAAAAAATAAGATTTCTCATTTCACATTCTTTTGTATTTCAGAAAATTGAATTTGATCCAACATCAGTTTTGATCGAACATCAGTTTAACCCGATCTCTTACCAAGGAGTTATAAAAGCAATGTTTGATACCTCATAAATATAAAAAAAGAAATGTCCCAGAGTAAAGGTGAAACCGGAAGAAGGGTATTGAAATATGATAGAAGTCTTAAATAAACGAAATATAACCGAGTAGGATAGATTATCCAATTAATAGTCCAGAGAAGTTTAGGTATTTGTATTAGGGCACAGAGTAAATATACGTATTAATCATAAAAATGGTTGTGATGTTATTGTCCACGAGGGATTATTGTTGATGAGTCTGTAACAAAATAATAAGGGACCAGGAAAAATAACCAGACATTCGTGTTTCGGGATAGTTCTCACGGACAATGCACCCGATTTTTCTAGTGATCAATTAAAACTGTAAGATATTTCCTTGAAGTAAGAAAGGTGAAATACACCATGAAAATTCAAGTTCGAATAGAGAAATAAAATTGGCAAGTCTTGTTTGGTTTTGGCACCGACGTTTCTATTCCTTTTTAGTTGCAACTCTTTTATTCTGCTTAACTTATCGCCTGAAAGGGCTATTCTCTTACTATTTCTCATCTATCCCTACACCTATGCTCATTATGGTAAATTATGTCTCTTTCTGATTACCTAACTGTAATCTCTACTCCTTTATTTTATAATTCATTACCCGACATTCATATGAATTATATTATTCGGAGTAGTATTAATTAATTAGTGTGCATTCATTTCCCTCCATCTGAACTACATAATCGTCTCTTATAGCAGACTTTGACATCCTATTTTTTTTTAGATAACCTATCTACTTTAAATATCTGAGGATTATTCTTAATTAGGCATCAATATGACTTCTCTTGGTAAACTCTAGCTTTTTATATATCAGTACTGACCAGACGTTATATCTACTTAATAACAACACAGCTCATTTATTATCAATATGATCATGTCTTCATTTCTTAAATCTCTGTGCCTAACAGCAACATTATTTTATTTGCCTGTAGCATCATTTATATCATTTCTGCCTTTAGCAACATAATTTTATAAGCCTATTGCTTCATTTGCCTATGACAATAATATCTTGGAATTCCCTTTTATTTAGCTATCCTATTCTATTCACTTCATTATCTGTAGATATTTAATTTTATTTATATGGCGCTCATCTTACAATCACAAGGATTATATTCAATCGCTGCTAATCTTCCAATTCCTAAAATTTCCTATTTTTCCTTGTCTTTTTATTTAATTTCCATTTCCCTTTCTTAATCCGGAGTCTGTTTCTTCTGTAAACTTTGGCTCTTACAAAGTGGTCAGTTTTGTAAAAGACTGACTATCTTATTGCATTTTAAGCCAGAACTTCTAACAGAAAAAATTAATTATTTATCATTGTATCGTTTTGTGAATGATATCTTAAGGCTCTATCGGGAAATGTTTCTTCTAAAAATAAAAAAAAAACTCTTCATCATTATGCACATCTTGGTTAATAATTCTCTAACTAACTATAAGGCTCATAACCTTATTCCTACTTGTTTGCATTTCATTTCTTTAAATCACTTATTCTCACCCCGGTAACTTGGAAGCGGGTATCTTTAAGATATAATCGGTCCCTAGTATATCAACTATTGGCCAGTGTCTAATAGATGAAATAGTCACTTGCAACGTGGATGTACCCACGCTGCCTATGCATATTTCTCCTATGAAATATTTTCCCTGTCTAACTATTTCGAACTTGTTTCATCTGCACCATTTGGAGGATTTGAGTTCTTCTTGGTACCGGAGGGGCATTCTGAGAAGTCTTCTTTTATTTCATGATATGGTTCTTTCTTTTTGTGCCGTCCTTTCTGCCCTGTATGTTCTTCCATTTTAAAATATTTATCTTGATTTCTATCCCCCCTTTTATGTAATCTTTCCCTAGATTTAAATGTGGCCTCTATTCTTTTAAGTGACTTTTCCATAAAGCTCAGGCCATTATTCTGTGCCTACATTCAAATCTACAGTTTCAACTTCACGGCAACTATTTGAATTGTTCTGAGTATTCCTAGTAGAATTTGTGGCTACTTGTTCCTTAGATTTTTCCTCCAAATTTCCTATCGTTGTTGCTAATTTCTCTTTCTCTTCGTAAAACACATATCTAGGAAGATATATGTCATAAGTGTTAATGACTCATCTAATTCTACATAGAGGGAATTGTCATTAGCAATGAATTTTACCTTTAGCAAACGATTCATGTTCTTCTTTACTGTTGCTATGTGATCCTCCATTTGCGTGGCAAGCTCATTCTCCGAGTCACCCTCAATTTTTGCCAATAGTAACTTGTGTAGATTTCATAACCTGCCGGTCTCTGGTTGATCGCCATATTTGCCTACATTTTTCTTTAAACTCACTAAAGTTCCTACAGTTTTAAATTCCTTACCATTCAAGGTTGTGTGATCATCAGCTACACATGTATTCACTGTTAACATAGCCTATTAATTTTTGCTGCCTCGTTGTTCATTCTCGGACTAACTTTTCTACTTTCAGTATCAGCTAACCCCTTGTCCACTGTATATTTCTCTAACCTTCTTTTATATGGGGCATTCCTACCTATATTTCCACAAAAACTGGTTTGTTAATTTTTCTACTGAATTCATGTTAGCAGGGTTTGTTATTGGGATTAATTCTTTAAGCCCACGTTTTATGGGAAATTGCTGGTCTGTGTTTTTCACCTACTTGTGGAATTCTAAGTCATATTTTCCTCTAATATTCTATGGGTTGACATCATCATCATCATCATCACTTACAAAAAATCACATTTCGATTGCACAAGAAAATGATAATAAGATAAATCATGCATCAAGAAACCCTAGGGAGATAGAAATTTCCCATTTTTTCTTTTTCTTATTCACTGAGAGACTTATTTTTCGCACTTACGAGAGAGAGAAAATTTTTTTTACACACATATTTTTTTCCCTAGCTGAATTCTTTGTTTAAAATTCTTGTTTCGTCTCCTGTCCTGGGTATTAATTTTGCATCTTGATGTTAATTCTGAAATGTTTTCAATGCTTATCTGTATATGTAAACAACGATTTTACGTATCTCTTTTACATTAAAAGAATTAGTTAGCACACAAAGCTGGAACAATATTAATTACCTTCAAGATTGAAGGGCTGCATCCGAGTAATGAAACTTCTACTTCGGTGTGGGTTGCGGAATCCATGAGTCCCTAATTCAGGCAGGAAGGGAACTCGGTGTCATCCAAATGGACACGTTGAATAATTCTTCCTACCTCGACTCGGGCAGGAGTTAGTTATTCATTCACTTCTCGGTTGGAAAGCAAAATGCACATATGACTGGATTACTCTCCTATTTCTCCAGGCCAACTTAACCCATTACTTGAAGATAATTAAGTGCGTGTCACATCGGCGCTTGGTGCTGAGGCCACACACCAGGATGGAGAGAAGGGGGGAACCTTTCACTGTGAATGCTTGAGAAGGAGAGAGGGAAATGCCTGTCCTGCTTCCTCGCGGACGTCTTTTGTAAGCCAAGCTGAGGTGTGGGAAATGAGGCCATTTCATGTGACTGTTCTTGTATTTTATTGGTCCACTCTTCTAACATAATGGTGGCGTCAAACACAGTGCTTGACGTTCTGGGGACATCATTATTGCCGGCTTCTTTGTAGCGTCTTCTTGGACCTTACCTTATTGCATTATTTTATGTTTGGGTTCCCCCAGGTCCCTCAGTGTGAGGCACCTCGTATATCCAACAAAGAGTTTCTAATGCATCTTCCAGTGTATTTTGCATCTTCCAGTCTTGGATGGTCTGGGATGCATCTTAGGTATTTATCAAGCTTATTCTTAAACACATCTACGCTCACTCCTGATATGTTTCTTAGATGAGTTGGCAGCACATTAAATAGTTGCTGCATTATCGATGCTGGTCCGTAGTGGATTAATGTCCTGTGCGCCTTCCTTAGTTTTCCTGGTATATTTTTTGGCACTATTAATCTACCTCGGCTTGCTCTTTCTGATTTTTTTAGCGCCATGATGTTTTCAGTAACTCCTTCTATTTGCTTCCATGCTTGTATCATCATGTAGCGTTCTCTTCTCCTTTCTAGACTGTATAGTTTTAAAAATTGCAGTCTTTCCCAGTAGTCAAGGTCCTTAACTTCTTCTATTCTAGCAGTATAGGACCTTTGTACACTCTCTATTTGTGCAATATCCTTTTGGTAGTGTGGGTACTATATCACATTGCAACATTCCCATTTTTGCTTTACATTTACCCTACAGTGTTGCTATTTGGTCGTTGCATAACATATTCCTATTTAACATTACACCAAGGTCTTTAATTGCTTTCTTGTTTGTG
>NC_090745.1:73878713-73906244 GCF_036898095.1 Palaemon carinicauda
GCTTCTGTTAACATTGAGGTGTAAAACGAGATATACAATAAAAAAGAAAATGCTTTTACTATGTGTGAAACACGTGTGGTATTATTATTATTATTATTATTATTATTATTATTATTATTATTATTAATTGCTAAGCTACAACCCTAGTTGGAAAAGCAGAATGCTATAAGCCCAGAGGCTCCAATGTGGAAAATAAACCAAGGAGGAAATGGAAAAAGGAAAATAGTATATTCTAAGGAGAATAACATTAAAATAAATATCTGCTATGTAAACTATAAACACTTTAACATAACAAGAGGAAGAGAAATAAGATATTATAGTGAGCCTGAGTGTACCCACAGGCAAGAGTTCATTCAACTCTCCATATTCTGTTTTATGATATATATATATATATATATGAATATATATATATATATATATATGAATATATATATATATATATATATATATTTAATATATATATATATATATATATATTTAATATATATATATATATATGTATATATATAAATATATATATAAATATATATATATATGTATATATATATATATATATATACACACACATATATATATATATATATACACATATATATATATATATATAAATATATATATATATATATATATACATATATACACATATATATATATATATATATATACACACACATATATATATATATATATATACATATATTCTATTTTTTTGGAAGATTTACCTTTGCCAAGCATTTGAAAACCTTTTTTTGACTAAGATTGGAAATAAATAAGAGAAATTAAATTTGACGGAATGCTTTCTTGAACCTTATAAAAAGACATAACTAAAGTTCCTGTGTCTCTATGTGTGGATATTGGGTTATTCTTACATGACCTCAACCCCTGAAAATGTAGGAAATTGCTGTGCTGCATTCTATAATGCTCTCAAAGGCATATACATGGTCATTAATGACAAATAATCCACAATAAACATACACAAATACAATTATTTTTCAATGTTGCCCATTTTATTCAAAGTGATGTATTTTCGAATGGATTCTTCAAGAAAGCATTACAAATTGGGGGGTCTAGAGATGTGTTCCTCAGAATTTTTTTTTTTACTTTAAATTGGTAACTGCAGTGCTATACCTACTTCTCCTGTTGGTTTCTATGGCTGAGATAGAGGACGTCGCCATAATAAGTTATCGCATAAGAAATTATAAAATTACTGATTATTTGCAAAATGGGATGTAGGCACAGTAGTTCATGTGTGGTGTCATGGCAGCTCCCTGTAAATTGCTTTAAAGGCGAGAACATTTATCAAATTTTGTATATCTAGCATTATCAGCGGAAATGTAAGAACATAAAAAAGGACAACTCACTCTAAAATCACTATTTCATATATGAGTGCCGGTCTTAAAACCCAAACGCCATCGATCAGTTTGGCCATCACTGCAGAGAGATCGTATTAGGTGATTTTTTTCTTATTTTTCTTCAGAGAAGTCAGGGTTATTATTATCATTACTACAGCCCTAGGGGCCAGACAAGAAAAACTGCCGAGTACGGGAATTGAACAGAGAAATGGAGAATAAACTATACAATTGGAAGAAAAATATAGAATATATTAAGATCAGAGTCACATTTTAAATAAATCAGTCATGTATAGACCATGAAACAAGAAACAACCTGGTAAACAGAAAATTTTGGCCATTAGATTGAACAAAACTTCTACCGATTCAATCGTCAGTTTTGGAAGATATTACCACAATCTGGTCACAGTTGAAATAAACTTCTAGAATACTATGTAATATTGAGTTTTATGATGAAGAAAACAAGTCAGTTAAAATTATGTGCATACCTAGCGCTATGTACAGTACATGTTGGTACTGTCTGGGAAGATCTGAATGTTAAGGATAGTCATGTTGATGAAAAGTTTTATAAATCCTGCATAAAAAGACAAGACTAAAAATTCGGCCAGATATTAGAATCAAGATCATGGATCAGGAACTTAATGAATTGCATATTTTCATCTAAAAAATTAGGATGAGAATCAGTAGCTAAAGACCGGGGAGGAAGACAATACTCAAGCTATGTCAGAATTAAGAAGAGAAAAAATACATGATTTCCTCAGGATAGACTGATCACCCCCCTTAACAATTTTCTCAATAATAATTCTCTTTTTTTTTTTGCAATTGAAATAGCAATAGACATTCTATGTGTACCTAAAGTTAATTTGCAACCAAGAAAGACAGAACTTTTAATTCTATCAAGATCTCTTAATATGATTAAATAACCACAGGTCGACAATCAGGAGGTGGATTTAGCCTAAAGAAGAGTAGCATAGTATGTATATACAACAAGCTTATTTTTTAAGCCAAACCACATACCATGAGCATATAATATGAAAAGTTAATGACCGGAAGTAATAACACGAGAAACAGTTCTATAGTCATTTTGGTCTCAATCAACACCTATTATTCATAATTTATTACTAAAAAACCAACTTCAATCTGGTTAAGTTTGATAACAAAGACCTCATAATCTGCAATATCAAGAGTAGCAATAAAATAAAAGCTGATCATACAAACTTTCTGAATACAATCAATAGAGCTTTATAGAGCTTTGGCGATTTTAAAGAGAGTATTATCACATGCTCCAATGAACTTTGAGAAAACCACACCGCAAACTAGGGAACAGATGATGTCCTAGCCATACCTATTTAGACGTTTTGCCAAGACTTAAAAAAAAAATAAAATAATTTATATAGAATTTATGGATCAGCAGAGCAGTTACATTAAATAGGATTTATGGAAATGGGGCAGAAAACAACAGAACCAGAGCTACCATGAACCCATTTACTATATGGATTAACCTTAAAAATAACCGAACGAGTGTAAATTTAACTTCTCATTCCGACCTAGCGAAAAATAACATACAACTTACGAGCAAAGCAATCAGTGGTCTATATGAAAAATAAACAAAAAATATAATTAGACTTATACTTACATAATCATGAAGGTCTAGTGGAAGAGTTTCAATATCAAGAGACCAAAAAGCTAGTTAGTTAGCTTTAGGAAAACATGACCGAGGAAAGTCTAGTCTTCCGTTACTCTGCTTAAATCCAAATGCATCTGTCAAAAGAGTTGCCATTTCTTTTAGGTAGTGATGGTCTATTGGAACCGACCCTCCTTTGCGTTTTGCCAGAATGGGCTTCAAGTCCCGATCAAGCTCGATAGTTTCTTGTAGTCTCTGCAGCCTCATCATCCTAGTGAGCTAAGGTGTGTGTGTTTGGGGGGGGGGCAGGTTGGGTTAGTCTATACGTCTACCTGCAGTCATCAGCAGCCTTACCCTGGTCATCACTAGTCCTAGCTTGGGTGAAGATGGGGCTTCGGAGCTGGTTATATGTATATGTTACGGTCATTTTGAGGAATTGGTCATTTTGCAAACTGGCCGGTCATTTTGGAAAATGACCAAAATATCTATCAGTATGCAAAAGGCCCAAATAATTGTGGTCATTTTGGAAAATGACCAGAAGTTTGGTCATTTTGCAAAATGACTATTAGTATTGTTGGTCATTTTGTTAAGTTACCCCAATAGCTGCTGATCATTATGCAAAAATAAACAAATAGTAACTTAAAATTGATTAGGAAAAGTCCAAGTGTTAATAAAGGTATGTGTTTTATTTATTCAACATTAAAAACTTACATTACACATTACAAGTATATTAGAATATTGAAAGAACTAAAACCGAACTTGAAACACGCTCGAATTAGTATCCTAAGTACATGCAAATGTTTCGAAGTGTGTGTGCAAGTGTATGTTTGTCTGAACAGGCAATGTGTCACAGTAAACCTGTATTAATATTCTGTTTATGAACTACTGCATCTTGTATACTGGCAATAAACTATTACTTACTTACACACACACGACTATAGTGTGTATTACGGTGTCAGTTAGTTCCTACGGAGGTTCGGCTGAGGACGGAAATATTCGTGCTCCTCTCATCACTTATTTGTTGCAAGTATATTGTACACTGAAAAGCTTCACAATAGAAAGTAAGAAAAGTATTTTTCCAAACAAAACTAGAGTCTGAAGAAAAGAAAGCTACAAATAGTTCAAGTTTATTTCCCCGGGAAGAATACGAACGAGTAATTAGTCGCCTGAATGAACTTAAACAATCTAATCCTACGAAGACTAAGCAGGATTATCGTTTGTTACAAAAATATGAAATACTGGTCACAATTGAGGGTACCACCGTGCAAAAGTTGCAGAAGAAAGGAACTCAGCTGCGATTCGTTTGTGCTGAAGATGTGTTTGATGTACTTCTAGCTATTCGTCGCACAATTGGCCACGGAGGAAGAACTAGTATGTGTAAAGCAACCAAAGAAAAATATGCAAACTTTTCACGTGATCAGATAACGCTGTTCTTGCAGTATTGTGAGGAATGTCAGCAAAAGAAAATTAGCGTGCGGAAGTGTGTGGTTGTCAAGCCAATCGTTTTGAACAGCATGAATCCTCGAGCTCAGGTTAGTAACGAAACAAATAAACATTATTATTCACTAAGTTATTGTAGGCATTTCCAAGCCTTCCAATCTAACCTTAATGTAATAAATTGTATGCATGACCCTACTACTACTACTACTACTACTACTACTAATAATAATAATAATTAAGCTGACAATAATAATTATGATGATATATTTGCATTACTTATAATTTTGTCTTGTACTGTGTCTTTGCAGGTTGACTTGATTGATATGTAGAGTCAACCAGATGGGAAGTACCGTTTTATTTTCAATTACCAGGATCATTTGACCAAGATGATATGCCTTCAAGCCCTACATACTAAGACTGCCGAGGAGGTAGCTTTTCACCTGGTTGAAATTTTCCGTGATAAGGGAGCCCCTCATATTCTTAAATCTGACAATGGGAGAGAATTTTCAAATAAGGTAATCAAGGAAGTTCTGGCTATGTGGCCAGAATGTAAGCTAGTTCATGGGAAACCAAGATATTCTCAATCACAGGGTTCTGTGGAACGAGCAAACAGAGATGTTGGAGCAATACTCACTTGCTGGATGAAAGATAACAACACTATACAATGGTCAAATGGACTGCGCTTGGTTCAGTGGCAGAAAAACACGCGCTTCCATTCTGGAATTGGCAGGACACCTTATGAAGCCATGTGCGGAGAAAAGGCTCATCTTGGTATTTCTGCTGTCAACATACCAGAAGAAATAATGGAAGGCATGGAGACAGAGAAGCAGCTTGCAGAAGCACTTTGTTTAGTTAATGAAGAAGATAAAAATGTAGAACAGGGGAGAAGTGCTGAAAGTTGTGCCATAAATTACAACTTGTGTGGTCAAAACATTCCATGTCATCCTTCTGGTCAGTGTTGTTCAACTGTAAATGACAATGTTGATGACCCTGTGCTCTGTTGCCTATGCAATAGAAATCGTAGCATTCAGGCTGAACGAAGGGAATCGAAAATACAACAAGAGAAGCAAGCTAAAAAAATGAAGGATAAATCAGTACAGCGTTTCAAGCCAGCCCTTGCAGGGGACCCTGTCATAGTTCCTATTCCACTTGTTGACCGTGGACAAGCGGAGTTTGCAGACTCGATGGGACATGGCCAGGAGATCAGTAAGTGTAGCTGCACCCAGTCATGTCGGAGCAGACGCTGTAAATGATTCAAAAACGAAGTATTGTGCAACAGCAGATGTAAATGCAGCAACTCTTGTTCAAACAAGTCAGATAATGCTAATTTTGATAATTGTTGAAATAATTTTCAAGTTCAGTTTTAGCTCTTTACATATTCTAATATACATGTATTGTGTAATGTAAGTTTTTAATGTTGAATAAATAAAACACACACCTTTATTAATACTTAGACTTTTCATAATCAATTTTAAGTTACTATTTGTTTATTTTTGCATAATGACCAGCAGCTATTGGGGTAACTTTACAAAATGACCAACGATACTAATAGTCATTTTGCAAAATTACCAAACTTTTGGTCATTTTCCAAAATGACCACAATTATTTGGGCTTTTTGCAAACTGACAGATATTTTGGTCATTTTCCAAAATGACCAGGCAGTTTGCAAAATGATCAATTCCTCAAAATGACCGTAACATATATATGGTCAGTCTCTAGGTCATTGTCCTGCTAGCTAGGAATGTTCCTGTCCCTTGGTTCTGCCATGCATGAGTAGCCTATAAACAGATCCATCTGTTTTAAGCAAAGGATGAACTATTAAGTTTACTCAATAGAATGAAGATTTGAGAGTAATTGTAAAAAAAGGTTTAATTTAATTATCAAATTATAGACTAATCTTTTACAAGAGAAGCAAACTCCTCCCGAGAACCAACTCTTAGATGAGTATTGTTATTCCAAGTCAAATCTGTTCAATTACTTTTCTTAAGGTGAGAGGTCTCGAAATAAGGATATCTATAATCCTCTTTGAACCACGGTTTGTTCTCGATACATCATATTATCAGAAGAGAAAGAATACTTTTATTAAGTATGTTGACTATATATTTCAATTTTTATGGAATAACAGGCTCTACCCTTTAAAAAGGCGATAAATTTCAATTAATGAAAATAGAATAGAATTTTTTATGCCTCCAAAAAACATTCATAAACGGAATTTCATGACTCCTAAACTCATGGCAGTTCTAATGATAAGCAGGGTACTTAGTTTGATATACAAGTCACACCCTTCGTCCATGAAATGGCACTGTTGGTAATTTATTAGTTTCCTAAAACCTAGAATATGCCTCACAGACGAGTGCATGTTTAAAAATAAATAAATAAATAAATAAAGTTTTCAAGCATAATAGATTATCACTCTATCTAGTGGTAGTTTTAAGGTCTGTATTGGCATGTGCCCTAAGAAAAATTAGATGCAAAATACATCCGTGCGCCATGCACTAATACTGGATTCTACCTAGTATTTCCTAGTAGAAAAAAAAACCTTGATTACAAAAAAAAAAGGCCTGATAATAATTCAAAACCAACTTAAAACTAATGAATACATAAGCAATCTGTACATGCCTATGTAAAAAAAAAGAAGAAAATAATGCAACCCATAAGGCTTCTAAGCCTGCCTAATACTCCGTTTAAATCTCAAGAGGAGGAGAAAATTGAGAGAATTGTGGAACTGAGTGTACCCTTGAGAAAGAGGAATATAACCTAAGGCAGTGGGAGTCGATGACAAATAAGCCATGGCACTATGGTAGACTAATTAAAATGGCTTAACTTTGCAGTGTGTTCCCCAAAAAATAGCTGATTATTATTCTTAAAGTCTCTACTAGTCACATCAAGTTGAAAGTAGACATTGAACAATTACATGAGTTAACTACTTGCGTGAAGAAGAATTGTGTGATTTAATTAGTGTTGTCAGATATATAAGGAAAAAAAGGGAATTTTTAAAAAATTGTCCAGACGACTCGGTATACATACAGGCACAGTAAAATGTAGCAATAACCAGAGAGGGCTTCAATGGTGTACTACCTGTCCAGCCAATGGACTCGCTGGTGGTTGTTTTAAACAGAGGGTTTAAAGGTACCATTGTCCTGCTTGTCGATGTTCCCCTCTTTTATCCATAATATCAAGATAATTTTCTTTATGAGGAGTCAGTCCACAACAATTCAGATATTATCAATATTTCAACAAAACATTCAAAATCTTATAATCAGAGGGAAATATACATAAGTAGCATAAACATGATAGATTGACGGGATCAACTTGTGATCGGGTTTTTTTTTTTAAAGAAACGACGCAGTAAACTATATTTTGAGAAGATTCACTTAAATTTACCTTTTTATAAACTAGAACCTTTTTTTTTTTTTTTGTGTGTCCTTAGGTTTTCCGAAAAATTCTTTGATCCTCTGACACGTCAGTTTAATAGAAGAAATGCCTCCAGACATCTGAAGAAATGCCTCCAGACATCTCGTGAACTGGAGCAAAAAACATATTGTATATTCAAAATTCCTTTAAAAGTGGACGCAATATGATATTCAATACAGCGTGGATATTTACTGTGGATATTTACCCCAGTGCTCCGCTGCATAGTATTCTTCATTCTAGTAAAGGATAGTTTCCTATTCAACGATAAATCGGAGAGAGAGAGAGAGAGAGAGAGAGAGAGAGAGAGAGAGAGAGAGGTTAACATATTGAACGCGGAGATTCGTCTTATTTTGTAGTTATAAATAACTCGAAAATTTCATTCACATACTAGAATAAGATGATATGTATTGAAACAATTTCATGCTAAAAGAAACAAAAGGACTTTACTCAATCTAGGTCCTGGAGAAGTATACTCGTGCGGTCTTTGATAGTCAGTTTTTGTGGGAGAAAATTTTCAATGTAGTTTTTATTCATACCTCATATTTTCATTTTCCCTATGATCTTAGTCATAACTTCCTTTGACGTCGGCCTGTCCAGATGGAACACTTTTTTATTCAAGTGTAAAAGGCCTTTCGATCAAGTTTTTGAAAGTATACAAAATTAGATAAAATGGAAGCAGGTACCCGAAGTGTTGAATAGCATACCTCTAATTGTTACCATTGCCATTGGTGACAAATAAAAGGGTTCTATGTTGGATAATGAGAAGAGTGATTTTGAAGTGCAACGACTGTAGATACCCTCCGAGATACTTCACATAAATAAACAAGAAATTCTTAGCAAACGTCAAGTCTCATAGCATTTTATAGTAATGGTTAACTAGAAGGGCCATATTGGCAAAATCCAGGACAACGCCAACAAACAAATATTCAGCATCAGATAAACAACACCAGATTTTTTCATGATAATGTATATATCATCGTGTATAAAGTTATAAATATATATATAATTTTCGAATATAAACATACAAGCGTGTCCGCAACCTTAAACAGTAGATGGCTGAAGTGTCAAACCAAATATCTATAAATGATTATGCAACCGAAAACATTTTAGAGAGAGAGAATCCTTATAATCCATTCGATAAAAGAAATTAAAGGGAACACTATGAAATCATCTTAGACCCATGATTTTATTCGCCAATGGAGACGACCAAAATGTTTGTAATATCTTAGTGTGTGTTAGATTGGATTTTTGTTCATGTTTGTGGAAAAACAATCGATTTCCTTATTCTTCTCTTTTCCTCTTTTTAACTTTTTTTTTTTATTATTTCCTCTCGCTTACCAGGAGATTTTTGCAATTACTGCTCTTTTGTCATTGCGATTACAAATTAGAATAAATCGAAATAACTTCGTTTCACTACCAAATTTCAGATATACGGGCAAACTTATCACTTAATAATGAAAAATGGGAAAAGTTTTTCTTATTTATTCAATTAAATTCTTTTAAATACTTGTAATGAAAGTATCTAAATACCTACACACTTATTTTCATACATATATACATACATACATACACACGGAGATATATATATATATATATATACATATATATATATATATATATATATATTACGCACACACATATGTATGTATGTATATATATATATATATATATCATTATATATCTAATCTATCTATCTATATATATATATATATATATATCATTATATATCTATCTATATATATATATATATATATATATATATTTACATAAATATATATATAAACATATACATATTTATATATATATATATATATATATTTATATATATATTCATATATTAATATATATATATATATATATATATGTTTAGATATATATAAATATATGTATATATATATATATATAAGTATATATATATATATATACATATATATATATGCTTATATATATATATATATATATATGTATATATATATATATATATATGTATATATATATATATATATATTTATATATACATATAATTATATGTATATATATATGTATATATATATATATATATATCTATTTATGTATGTATATATATATATATATATATATTATATATACATATACATATGTGTTTATATATATATATATACATATATATATGTTTATATATATATATATATATATATTTATATATATATATGTATTTATATATATATATATATATATATGTATATATATTTATATATATATATATATATATATATGAATATATAGACACACATATGTATATATATATATATATTTATATATATATATATATATATGTACACACACACACACACACACATATATATATATATATATATATGAATATATTTATATATATATATATATATATACACATGTATATATATATATATATATATCATCACTTTCTGCCAGTAATCTCATGGTTAAATGTCTTAGACATATCCTACCATCCCCGCCGGTTTATGGTCGTTCTATGCCTCTCTATATCCGCAGATTTTCATGGTTCATCAATCAATTGTCTTCTCTTCCTTCCTCTGCATTGTTTGCAATCGCTATGGACCACTTTTTTTTTTATTTTGTTTTGTCCATCTATTATCTGACATTCAAATTACATGTCCTGCGAACGTACATTTCCTTTTTTTTTATTAATTGTTGTTAGAATGTCCTTTATTTTAGATTGTTCTCTAATCTTAGTTTCTCATTTCTCTCTCGTAGTGTTAATGCCATCATTATTCTTTCCATAACTATCTGATATATAACAAGTTTATTCTCTAAGGCTTTAGTAAGGCTCAAGGTTCCTGGTGCATAAGTTGATATTAGTAAGACCATTAGAATAAATACTTATATTTCTTATAGAAAGTGGCATCTTATATTTCATATTTTCATTTTGTTTACCAAAAAATAATTGTCCATCCCATGCGTTTCCTTCTTTTAATTTAGGTCTCAAGGTCTAGGGAAACACTTTTTGACTTAAGTATGTATGTTCCTTAGGAATCTCTTGAGGTATATGCCTTATTTGTTGTCTTTGTATTTTTATTGAACTTTATATTAGTTTCACTAATATTCACTACACTTTATTTTCTTTATTAAAATCTTCTATCATGTTTGGTAATTCCTCCCACGATTCACTAAATAAAGCTATACCCTCTGCATGTCTCAAGGTAAGGTAATCCCCATTGATGTTATTTCCTACATTTTCTTAATTAGAATTCTTGAAAACCTCTTCTCGGCCACTGTGAATCATTTTGGAGATATGGAGTCTCCTTTCTATTGGAATTTGGCTAATTTATATATTGTATTTTTTTTATTGTTGTGTTGTTGTACTTCCCGTAAGGATATCATAATATATTCTAACATAAAATTAACCTATTTCATGCCTTTGAAGGGCTTTCATTACTCTTGTGATTTTAACAGAATCAATAGCTTTCTCAATCTATAAATAACAAACATTGTAGTATGTCATACTGTGTTGATTTTTTTATTGATTGGAATATTACATGGATATGGTCAATTGTTTAATATCCACTTCTAAAACGTGTCTGCTCTCTTGGTTGAGTATAGTATAGCTGTCTTTTTATTCGACCTAAAATGGTCTTTGTTGGTAATTTATTCATTGCCGAAACTAACTTATTAGGAGGTTTAGGAAGTGTTTCGTGTCCCATTTTTTTAAAATGATATAACAATAAGATCTTCCATGTTTTAGGTATCGAGTATTCTTGCAAATAGTTTGTGTAATGTTCAGCGAGTTTTGTTATCATCAAATCTCTCCATCTATTATCAAATCAATTGTAAAGCCTACTTCCCCTGTTGTTCAGCTTCCTTTCCTGCCTTTTAATGATTTCTTTCATTCTCTGTTACTTTTGCTACTGACTCAGGTACTTAATTTTTTCTATTGCCTAAACTAATGGCATCGTAGAGGATAAAAAATTTATGTAGTTTTTATCACTCCATCTTTTTTTGTAATAATATTTCAGTTTTCATCAACTTAATGCTTCTTCCCTTCTTCAGTCTTTCTTCAATTTTAGTCAGATTATGTTCACGAATGTCTCAGGTTATTAGTTTGTTTAATATTTTGATTATTTATACTAATCCTATTTCATTCCTCTTTTTTTTTTTTTTTTTTTGATAAATTTCCTTGATCTTGTTTAGAAACTTTTCCACCTATCACTTTACTGATTCCAATAAAAATTGTGTTCAATTACTATTCATTCTTCTTTATTTGCTTCCAATTTCATCATGTATTTTGTATTTTTAAACTATCCTCATCCACTTTTACTCTTATTTCAGGAGTGTTTATTGATTTAAATTAACCTTTACTTACACCTAGACAGATTTTACTCTCACCATTCTAGATCGGTTAGTTTTAACTTGCTGAAATCTGTTACTTCCTTTACCTAATTAATTTATTCACTGAAAATTAAATCTATTTTTTTTTCATTCGGGCTTTTCCATTTCCAGTTTCTATGTTCCTTTTATTATGAAAAGGTGGTCATGAATTTCAGATTGATTGTTTCAGAAAATTTTACAAGTATGTTTCCTCAGTCATTTCTCTTCACTATTCCAAATTAACCTACAGCTGATTCTCTGTTCTTTTAACTCACTTTAGCATTTAAATCCGAAAAACCAGATTTTACGAACTTAAAATCGTCACAGGTTCTTTTAATATACAAACTAAATAATTTCAACAACAACCAATGAAATATGGGAAATGATTATAAAAAGAAACTCAGAAAAAAAGACAACGTGTCTATTCATAATCTTTTAAATAAAATCAATGTTACATCTTCGATTACTATAACTGACAAATCAAATCAATTTAAATATTAACAGAAAAGGGGAACAGTTAGTAAGGTAGAATATTACGCTTACGCTAGAAAATGTCACAGAATGGCGGCTGAAGTTCAAGTTATACTGGCACGATGTCTTGGCATTTGAAGACGTCATAGAGAGGTGGTATCAAGATGGGACATTAGAAATCTTCTCCAAGAAGTCGTTGATAGTGTAGAATTAAGGCCAGGCTGCCAGCAGTTTTGGCTACTTCTCGTCACAAGCAGAAAGATCTGGCTTCTTTAATTCATTTTGTTCTTCTCAGCTATAATAGGATTATAGAGATAGGCGTTTGTTGTCCGGAGGGAAGGTCGGAAACTAGCTGTCAGACTTCTGGTCTTCTTTGCTCCTTATCTCTTCAGGGCGTGGTTTCTATCTGGTTCGGGCATAGTTCCTCTCTTGTCCAATCTCTTGTCCTATCTCCTGTGGACAATGTCTTCTTGAAGTGTATATACCCATGTATGGGCGGAGCTAATTACGATGGTCGTTCTTCATTTCGAAATAAGGAGTTTTTAGACAATTCAGCGTCCTGACTGTTTTCCTGAAAATCGCCCTCTTTGATCATGCCATAGAAACATCTAGAAAAAATGTCTGATGCAATCTGAACCTCATTTTCAGCCATGACCAAAGTAAGAACACATTGTTCATAAACCTGGATATTCCCCGAGGCTCGGTTTCTTAAGAAATGCTGACTCTACTGATTAAGGTGAGCTTACAATTGTCCAAACAAGAAATTTCTTTTATTGCTGGAGGCACTCGTCATCCAGGTTCGGCTAGTTTCCAATATGGTGATGACAGTGAGGTGATGTTAGCTTTGACCAAACACTACGGTGGTCGAATCTCGTCTCGCTGCTCTTATTTTGGCAATTATTACGTTTCTTTGTTTGATAATATATTCCTTCAATAATATTGCATCGGCCCATGACACGTTCGCCCAAAAGAAGAATAAAGAAAATCCACTGATTTTAATTTTTATAAGGTTTGCAAGGAGAAAACACATTCATCCCTGAACTCAGGAACAAATTGGTATAAAGCTTCAACTTAATATTAGTAAAATATTCTTCCTTCACACTCTTTTCACAGAAAAAATACTCTTCATTCTTTGATAAGGTGGAAAAACGTTTCTCTTATGGTGAAAAATTTCTTGAAAGGCTATCAGCTATAACTTTATTCTCTCTTTTTATATAAATTATCTTCAGATTATAATATTGTATCAGTTATGGAAGCACTTATTTCTGAAAAAAATTGGAACAAATATAAGGAAATACAAAACTATCCTGAGAAATCGCATGGACTACTCTTTAGTTGCTGGGACTGGGATGCTGATGATAGCTTCTGTGTTCTCATTTTTAGGAAAAATCTTACTGAGACCCACCTTATGACTTAGATAAGTGATAGAGGTTTTCCCAAATTCTCATTTCTTTAGACTTAAAACCAGGTTTGCTTTTTAAGAGCTGCAAGGGATTTAGCTAAAATGTTTATATGTTCCTACGATGTTTCGTTAACGATAACAAGATCATATAAATATACAACGCAACGATATAAAACTTTATTCATTAACCTTTGGGAAATACTGACTTTATTTCGTAACCCAAAAGGCATTACTTTAGGTTTATAACTACCGAGCGGTGTTATAAAGGTGGATATTTTCCAAGCTCGTCTACTAAGAAGTATTTGCCAATAACCTTTAGCCAAATAAAGCTTGGAGAATAATTTAGCATTTCCAATCCTCACTAAGCAATAGTTGATCGTGGGAAGTGGAAAATTAATTTCCTTAGTAAAACACTTTAATTTTCTAAAATCAATGCACAACCTATCTGACACATCTTCCCTTTTCACCAGAACTACCGAAGAACACCCATCGCTCTCACTAGAAAACTATCTAATCCTTATCTTTCATATACTTGAACTCCTTTCGTCATGAATTTGCTCTCTCTGGACTCAAATGATATGAACTTTGTGTAATGGGTTCTGTGTCCTGTAACTCAATATCATGCTCTAAAAGAAGAGATAACCCTAATTTATCACTAAAAGTTCTGGATAAGAAAAATGTACATATAATTCATAAAAATTTTCTTCTTCTAAGCTAAGGTTAAATAACTTGAAATCTTTAAGCAAATCAGAGTTTTTCTCAAAACTGATTTCTCGCTGCGACGCAGTTATTACAAGCACTGGGCGTTCGTTTTATTTCTTTAGCAAGTTTATTGTAACCACTTAGCTCTCCTCTTACCCATATCAATTAAGTAATTTAAATTGACCTTTTTTTCTTGAATAGGAAAAAGATCTTCGAACTTATAAGATAATGAGGGATCTTCCTTCTGAATTAATACTAAGATTTTATCTCCCACACGGAAATTTCTCTCTTTTGCTTTAGATCGTACCTCCTTTTGGTTTCCACTTGACTGTTGTTCTCGTTTTCTATCCCCATTTTCCAAGCTTTAATTAATTCATCTTTGTAATTCTACAAATTTCGTATCTAATCCTCTCTACCCTTTAGAAGCATTGGTTTATAGTTTGAAATTTCTAAATATCCTTTACAGGTGTGACCGAGCAACTCCAAAGGACTACATTCTGTGGAGTCATTAGGTGTCAACTGTAAGGCTAATGAGACAAAAGGATGCTTTTCATCCAAGTCATGTTCAAAGTTATTAAACATTTTCGTAAGCATCTTCTTAACTTTTGATGAAAACTTTCTACAATACTTTGCGACTCTGGGTAATAGGGTGTAGAAATTGCAAGAATGATACCTAAACTCTTTCATTTTATCTCTGAAATATTTGGACAAAAAATTACTGCCTTTATCACTTTGTATAACGCAAGGTGGACCAAACTTATAAGAATAGCTCAACAAATGTTTAACTAAACTTTTCGCATTACAGCTTTTTATTGAGATTGCTTCTGGATAACGAATTAGTCTATCAATGATTGTTAATAGATATTTATTCCCTCCATTACTCCTAGGCAAATGTCCAGCTATAATAATTACGACATTCTCAAAAGGTTCCCCCACTGATGGAATGTTCCAAAACGGAGTCCTGAGAATTACTTGATTAGGTTTACCATCAATTTGACATTCATACTAATTTGATAAATATCTCCCCGCGTCACTTTTCCTCTTAGTCTAAAAGTATGTCTTACTTATACACTTTAAAGATGTATCTACACCCAAATATCCTTTATTATCGTGTTAATTTCAATATTACTTTGCAAAGATTCCTAGGAATTACTAATTGTTCTTCCATCTCCTCTTTGTTAACTGAGTTGAGATGAACATGATGACAAAAAATTTCGTCTTTTAAACAATACATTCCGTCACCAAATTTTCTGGGTCATCATCCAAATTCCATTAAAAATTTCAAGTCAGTGTCTCATTCTCTCTGTGCAACTTAACTCGCTCATCCTTATTTAAAATGTTAGTGCCTAAACAATTGCAGTAACTATTATTTAAAACCGCAACATAGAGTACGTCTACATAATTACTTTCGATGGCTAAATCTTGGCTATCACTATCAACACCATTAATCCGATTTCCTCAGCCCCACTCTTGCTAAGATGAACCTCACTGCCTCAATCACAAACTTTTGAATCCAAGAACATTTTATGACCGTATTCTATATCTGTAACTAAACCTAACCTAGTTACTATCACTTCAAGCAAAATAGGATTCACATATTTGGGGCTACTTTACCGACAATAATGTCAACACTGTCAAGGGGTAAATGGTCTACAACTGCAAGTTTTATATCTGACACTTCCTGACTTTGTATGTTCTTGTTCCTTAAAGGATAAACAAGCATTTGTGAGGAAACCCACCTAACATAGCCTTTTCTTTCATACTGATTATGACCACGGTTAGCACACAATCTTTCCTAATGATGGAAACGGCTGCTCCGGTGTCCCTAAGCAAGACTACACCTTAAGACCAGAAAAAAAAAAAAACGTTAAAATTCCCTAGTTTCTTTCATAATGTCATTCCTCTCCAACGAATGATAATTAACTGGAGACACTGGTTTCCTGACCTTCTCTGAACTACTAAATGCCCATTTGTTCTTACCAACTTGGAAGTAAGACTTGATTTTCCTCATGCATAACAATAATAATAATATTTCCCTGTATTACTCTTACTAAAACTACTTTTTTATGTTACACCTTACTAGAAGAATGATTATTTCTCTTCTTACTATTACTTGAGGTCTAAAGACTGAAATGGCACATATCTTTGAATCTGAATGACTTAGGAAGTATATTACAGAGATTTATCGATACGTATTCGGAAATATT
The DNA here is from genome assembly GCF_036898095.1 of Palaemon carinicauda. Taxonomy (NCBI): domain Eukaryota; kingdom Metazoa; phylum Arthropoda; class Malacostraca; order Decapoda; family Palaemonidae; genus Palaemon; species Palaemon carinicauda. The sequence continues at coordinate 73,895,670 of NC_090745.1, forward strand.
GCAATCTATGAATATCTATAGGCTGAAAAATATTTAGTAGTCAATGTGGCATTTGAAATATACCGATAAACTTGTGGAAGCTTAATACAAGTATATTTATTGGAAACATTACATAACCATGCAAAAAGAGAAAAATTATATGCATAAATACCAATGAAGGAATATATATGCTGATCGATTTCATTATTAAATATAGTGAACTAAAAAAAAAATTTCTCTCTCTCTCTCTCTCTCTCTCTCTCTCTCTCTCTCTCTCTCTCTCTCTCTCTCTCTCTCTCTCTCTCTCTCTCAGGTACCTTCAATGCCACTATATTTCATTAATGGTGTTTTTATGAATATTTTACATCGACCCATAATTAAAACTAGTTTTTCCTCCATTAGTGACTTCAAGAAGGATAATGTCTAAAATCATCTAATTTAGCTGTTAACTAAAGGCATTGTTTATCTACAAATCTCCAATGATTTTTATACTATTTTGTAGAAGACTAACTCTATATCGGTTTCATCGGTGTCCACAAATCGAAGATGAGTTCTATCCGGGCAAACCGTTCTCCAGATAGTTTTCAGGATAATAAAATGATTGCATGTACGTTTCTCAATTGATTATTTGGTGTTAGCACGTATTTTAGGACAACATTATTATGGATTTTTTCTTTAATAGGAAGGCTATCGTGGTGGAAATTTTCATCCAAATATATTTTTGAACTCAAAACGTAATTAACATAAAATTGACATATGAAAACTTGAGTAGTTTCAGCCTGTCTACCATGGTCATTCATAGTCTTAGGTTAGAGTTGTCTTGCTTGAAGGTACACTCAGGCACATTATTCTATCTGATTCCTTATTTCCTTTCCTCACTGGGCTATTTCTTCTGTTGGAGATCTTGACTTTTAGCACCCTGGTTTTCAACTAGGGTTGTAGCTAAGCTAGTAATAGCAATGGTTATAATGAGACTTTGTTCTCGCTGATTAACTTTTGATATTTTTTTAAGGTTGTAATTATTGTTACTTAACAGTATATCGTAAGATCATTACTTGAGTTCAATTAAAATGCAAATTATGAAACCAATAATTAGCCCCCCCCCCCCAAAAAAAAAAAAATCTAATCCTTTCTATAAATAAGGGATTAATTTCATGTGGTTTACTGCATAATCATAGAAAGTGTGGTAATATGAATTTCAAGAAAATATAAAATAAAATTTTATTATCACGTGTATATATGGCGGGTTTAATGAAAATGTTAATATAATTGGCTGATGAAGACTTCAATTCAATATATTTGTTATCTATTTCCTCTACAATTTTCCTTTTTGGAAAATACTAATGGAAATTTTTTTTTTATTTGCACCATTGCAGGACAGAGAGAGAGAGAGAGAGAGAGAGAGAGAGAGAGAGAGAGAGAGAGAGAGAGAGAGAGAGAGAGAGAGAGAGAGAGAGAGAGAGAGAGTAAAATTAACGTGTGAAGGTTTTCCCGGGATAGCGTAGGGAATAATAGGTAACACCCAAGAGATGACCTTGAGTAGGAGGAAACGTGAGATTGGATTCTTACAGGCTTTTATATACGATGGTGAAAGAAGATGAAGTCTTCAGAGTAAAATAGCGCAATTACGTATTTAGACAGAAGTTTCCCGGTGATATATTCGGACAATGAGATCAGAGGGAGTGACGCAAACTTTAATGTAACCTAAATAGGGACTTGATAGAATTAGAAATTATGGAGTTGTTTTGAAATTTGTAAATGGTTACATTCGCTGCTAGAAGGATGATCGAATGAGGCTAATAATCAAACTGGTCTCTATCATTTCACTAGGTAATACATTCTGTAATAATGTTATGTCGATTTTTTTCAAAAGTTAATGTTCAAATTATATAATTCACATTTTGTCCTGCTTTTTGTATTAGAAACATCGTTTTTTGAACGGAATTTTTTTAGCATATGCATGGACTAATTTCAGGATACACCCAGATTCCTATTAACCTGTCTTCTTTTATTTTTAAGATACACGTCTTTTTATTTTTAATGACTCATTGCTTTTGCAATCACTTATGTATAGTTCTGTTCGCTAACGATGTTTTATATCTCGAAAAAGAAAAAACATTAATAAATTAGCCTAAAAAGAGACTAGGATATTGATTGTGACACGCATGGGATGAGATTAGAGTCGGCGTTCCCGGCGTCTTTATTTAGTTACAAGATCTGGCCATATATATATATATATATATATATATATATATATATATATATATATATATATATATATATATATATATATATATATATATATATATATATATATCACAAGCACACGTGATTTCAATCAATGTAAATATCACCCACGAATGTCATTTAAGGTATTAAATGCCATTCGTGGGTGATATTTACATTGACTGAAATCACGTGTGCTTGTGACATATATTCATTTAAGATAACCACGTGTTGCAAACTTACGATTCAGCTATCATGGTGGAGATGGGTTTATTTCAAGTGTATGAACAGATTCCTGAATTCGACAGGAATATGTAATGGGACTTGTCATTAAATTTTATCTCTCTTGATAGCTCAGTCGGTAGTGTCCCTGCAGGCATGGTCTCCAACCGTACAGGTGGGGGTTCGAATCTCCACCCGGCCAGAAGCTGTTATCATAAAATGAATTCCAAGTGGAAGTATATTCCCCAGATATAATTCAGTATTAAATGCCATTCGTGGGTGATATATATATATATATATATATATATATATATATATATATATATATATATATATATATATATATATATGTATATATATATATATTCTTACGAAGCAGGTCTAGTGTAGAGTAGATAAGTTAATCAGGCATTTTATTTATATTTTCATATGTGCATTGAAGAGGTAAATAGCAAGCTCATAAGTTGAGTTCCTCTCATATAGGTATAAGTTTGTTATGTAAATTACATAAGACTTTCTTTTTTAATTTATTTGTATTCCTCATTCAAGTCAGTATATGTAAATTTACTTTATTTTTTGAGAATTAAATTTAGATTTCACATATTTTTGTTACAAAGTCTTACGTAACTGTCTAAGAGTGTTTTATGATCCATACGATATATAAACAAGGGCTTATGTAAAAGTTTTTTTTTATTTTTATGAGGTATTGTGTCATGTTTGTGAGAAAATACGTAATTCTTATATGTGCCAAGTGCTGTGGAAATTTCTCGTGAACCCTGGTGTTAGATTTCCTGTTTTTTTGTTTCGAGGACAAAGTTAGGAGGAGCTAGCTGAGAGAGAGAGCCATCAGGCGTTACATTGGTACGCATCAGAGAGAACAATCATTGGCAATCCTTATGCCCTTAGGCATATATATATATATATATATATATATATATATATATATATATATATATATATATATATATATGATATTATTTTCATTATTATTACTAGCCAAGCTACTACCCTAGTTGGAAAAAAAAGATGATATAAGCCCAGGGAGCTCCAATAAGGAAAAATAGCCCTGTGAGGAAAGGAAATAAAGAAATAAGTAAATGATGAGAACAAATCAACGATAAATCATTCTAAAAAATAACGTCAAAACAAGTATGTCATATATAAACTATTATCAACGTCAAAAACAAATATGTCATATATAAACTATAAAAAGACTCATGTCCACCTGGTCAACATGAAAACATTTGCTCCAACTTTGAACTTTTGAAGTTCTACTGATTCAACTGCAGATTAGAAAGATCATTCCACAAATTGGTAACAGCTGGAATAAAACTTCTAGAATACTGTGTAGTATTGAGCCTCATGGTGAAGAGGGCCTGAATATTAGAATTAACTACCTGTCTAATATTACGAGCATCATGGCATTGTCCAGGAAGATCTGAATATAAAGGATGGTCAGAGTTATGAAAAATCTTATGCAACATGCATAATGAATTAATTGAACGACTATGCCAGAGATTAATATCTAGATCAGGAATAAGAAATTTAATAGTCCTTAAGTTTCTGTCCAACAAATTAAGATGAGAATCAGCAGCTGAAGACTAGACAGGAGAACAATACTGAAAAAAAGGTAGAATGAAAGAATCAAAACACTTCTTCAGAATAGATTGATCACCGAAAATCAAAAAGACTTTCTCAATAAGCCAATTTTTTGTGCAATTGAAGAAGACACAGAACTAATGTATTACTCAAAAGTAAATTTGGTGTCGAGAATCACACGTAAAATTTTAAAAGAGTCATACAAATTTAAGGAAACATTATCAATACTGAGATCCGGATGTTAAGGAGCTAACGTTCTGGACCTACTTACAATCATAATTTGAGTTTTGTAAGGATTCAACTTCATACCCCATAATTTGCACCATGCACTAATTCTATCTAAATCTCTATTAAGGGATTCACCAACCACAGATCTACATTCAGGGGATGGAATTGATGCAAAGAGAGTAGCATCATCTGCATATGCAACAAGCTTGTTTTCTAGGCCAAACCACATGTCATGTGTATGTAGTATGAAAAGTAATGGGCCAAGAACACTACCCTGTGGAACATCGGATATCATATTCCTATACTCACTATGGTGCCCATCAACAACAACTCTTTGAGCTCTATTAATCTAAAAATAAATAATAATGCTAAGAAACGACCCACCCACTCCCAACTCTTTGAGTTTGAAAACAAGGGCCTCATGATTAACATGGTCAAAGGCAGCACTAAAATCAAGGCCAATCATACGAACTTCCTGACCACAATCAAGGGATTTCTGTACAGCATTGGAGATTGTAAGGACATCACATGCTGCAAGGCCTTTACGAAAATCTAATTGCAAACTAGGGAATAGATGATTACCTTCAGCAAACCTATTAAGACGTTTTGGCAGAAGACATTAAAAGAATTTAGATAATATGGGAGTTATGGAAATTGGGCGGTAATCAGTGGGACTTGAGCTACCACAAACACATTTGCATAGAGGAGTAACATTACCAATTCTCCAACAAGTGCTAAAATATCCTCTTCTTGCTAACTTGCGCAAAATAACAGATAACTTTGGAGCTAAAAAATCTGCTGTCTTTATAAAAAAACAAAGAAAAAATGCCATTCGGGTCTACACCTCCAGAAGCATCAAGGTCCATCAACAGAGCTTTAATTTCACCCTGATTGAAAAGCTAAACTAGTTAGTTTAGCCTCAGGAAAACATGAATGAGGAAATTTAAGTTTTTCATTACTCTGTTTACTGTCAAAAACATCAGCCAAAAAGGTTGCCTTCTCCTTGTGACAGTGAGTGACTGAGCCATCTGGTTTAAGTAAAGGAGGATATAAGGGTAGACCACAATTTATGTTCCTGAATTGTACCAGAAAGGGTTTCTTTTATGGTTAAATTGTACTCCTTTTCAGTTGAGGCATAAACTCTCAGAGCAAAAGCTCGAAGCTTAGTATAGTTATTCTAGGTCAAATCTTATCTGTTACCCATCCAAAGATGATAGGCCTCCTGCTTCTTCAAATGAGCACGTCTACAATCATCATTGAACCACTGTTTATCCCTCACTCGGTACCTTAGCACACGAGAAGGGATACGCCTATCAATTATGCTGACTAGATTCTCATTCAAAGGGACAACGAGATCTACACTACTATATAATTGTGACCAATCCAAGCACAAAAGATCACGCAAAATCCCATTCCCATCTGCTTGAGATTTCATGTAAATATTTACTAGAGTATGATACATCAGGGACAGGCTGTTCAGTCTTCACTAATAATGAAATCAAGGCATGATCAGATGTCCCGACTGGAGAACCAACCTTACTAATTATAACGCCATGGGATTCAGTGTATACGAGGTCCAAGCAATTAACAGACCTATGAGTAGCTTCATTTATGATTTGTTCCCAGCCTGATTCAGAGGCAAAGTCTAAAGCTCTTAAGCTATGATGATTGGCAGGAGAGATAGAACTTAACCACCCCTTATGGTGAGCATTAAAATCACCAACAAAGACAAAAGAAGCCTTTCTATCATCTTCCTGTATCTTAACCATAATGGTAAGAAGACAATCGAAGATAGAATCATCCACGTCTGAATTCCGGTAAATCGAACACAAATAAAAGTTGTTATGCCTGCCATAATCTGTTATTACCTGAATCTCATGACATCCACATTGATAGCAGGACTTATGAGAAGCAGGGTACTCAGTCCTAATATACACCGCCACTCCCCTGGCCCTAAGAATGGCATCACGTTTCAACAATTTTGGCTTCTTAAAACCAGTTATAAGGAGCTCAGATGAGTACCTTATATTAGAAACCAAAGTTTCTGAGCACAAAAGAATATCATACTGTCTGGACGCAACTGTAAGGTCTTGAATATCTGCATGAAGACCACGAATATTGCAATACAGAAGACGACATTGACGAAATCTAGGACGTACTGGTCCCGGATTTCACTCAATGTCTTCAGACAGCATAAGAATTAATAGAGATAAAAAAAACATCATGCTTTAAAACTAAATTAACAAGAATTATAACAAAAACAATATGTACAGAATTATAAATAAATTGATTGATAAAACTCATAGACTATAGAAAAAAGTTGGAAAAACTGGTCAACATGGAGGAGCCGATACACAAGGCTAAATACCCTCCAGGATAGCCACTTCAACTGAAGTGAGGACAGTAAGGATGGTTTTGAGAAGAAAAAGAATCAGAAAAGAAAAAGAAAACCTTTTGATAAACCACCAGGCATCCATGGTCCTTCTATAAAGTCTGCCAAACACACCATTTCAAAAAACAAGAGGATGAAAAAAAATAATAAGATAGAATAATGTGCCCAAGTGTACCCTCAAGCAAGAGAACTCTAACCCAAGATATTAGAAGACCATGGTGCAGAGGCTATGGCACTACCCAAGACTAGAGAATAATGGTTTAATTTTGGTGTGTCATTCTCCTACAAGAGCTGCTTACCATAGCTAAAGAGTCGCTTCTACCCTCACCAAGAGGAAAGTACACTGAACAATTGCAGTATCGTAATTAACCCTTGGGAGAAGAAGTGTTTAGTATCTCATTGTTGTCAAGTGCATGAAAAAAAGACAATAATATGTAAAGAATAGGCCAGACAATTCTGTGTAAGTGTAGGCAAAGAAAAAAATAAGTTGTAACCAGAGGGAAAGATTCAATACATTACTGCCTGGCCAATCATGGGATCCAATAACTCTCTAGTGGTAGTATCTCAACGGGCAGCTGGTGCCCTGGCCAACCTACTACCTATATATATATATATATATATATATATATATATATATATATATATATATATATATATATATATATATATATGTATATATATATCAAAACGTATATATATATATATATATATATATATATATATATATATATATATATACATATACATATGTATATATATATATATATATATATATATATATATATATACATATATATATATATATATATATATATATATATATATATTTATATATATATATATATATTGATATATATAACATAATATATGATGGCATTTTCAAAGTATCCTGTATAACCCCTTCAAGCTTTAGTCATGGAAGAACAAATAGCAAGTTATGCTGCCTTGTGGTCTACTGAATATAAGAAGACTGTAATGCCATTTTGAAGTGAGGAAAGACTGGACAGACGCTTAAAAGAGAACACTACCAAATCTTGCAAACTTTTCAGATTGCCTCCTTTGATGAAATAGAAACAGTTAAAAAGAAGAATGGAAAATATATGGCAACTAAAGAATCAGTCACAGGAATTATCCAACAAGCCCACATTAACACCGACCATGGTGGCGAAAAGAAGACTTACAAGGAGGTGTTTGAACAATATGGAAATATTTCAAGATCAATTGTGTCACTATACTGTATATTGTGCATTGTGAGCGCTGTGTTGAAAAACGTCGCAGAAAAGAAACGGCAGCAGGAGTTGTAGTCAGACCAATGTCCGTAATTAACAGCTGAAGTGATCCAAGAACTTACCTCACTATGGCCTGAACTCATCTTAGTAAATGGGCGTCCTCGGCATCCCCAGAGTCAGGGATCTATTGAAAGAGGTTATGGAGATATGAAACTCAAGCTCATGGCATGGATAAGAGACAATAATTGTGCTAAATGGAGTTATGGTGTCCGTTTTGTTCAGTGGGCCATGAACAGTTCATATCATGAGGCAATCAAGATGACTCCCTATCAAGCGCTCACTGGCAACAAGCCAAGATGTGATCTTAAGTCAAATTCACCAGATACATTCATCAGCAAAATATCGTCTGGTATTGAAGAAGAAGAACTTGAAAGGCTTATAGAAGTTCCACTTACCGGAGATTCAGCTCGGGATGACCTAATATCAGTAGACCCTGAATGTGAACGTGAACCACATCCAGTTGCAGACTCTCAGCAGCAACCTGCTATTGAACAAGAAAATACCTCAACCGAAATACTGCATCCAGCAAAACAGGCAAGAAATGAAACTGAGTATGGTCTTCAAAAGCAAGCTCAACGAATGTTAGCACGCAGCAGTAGATCAATGCGAGCAGTTGATGTTGGAGGCAATGTGTCTGTACCGGTGTCTCAATTTGACCGTAGTAAAGGAGACCCCCTAACATAGTAGGTGTTGTATTAGCAGTTGAAGACAGTGGTTATGTGATTGGCACAAAAAGTGGAATTATCAATGGTAAACTTGCCAAAAATCAATTCGAATTTGTTCAGTACAAAGGACTTTTGCCTGAAAAGATCGCCAAACAACAGTTAAGTATTCGCGAACTAGTTCGAGCAGGAAGTGTGTGTGGAGGCCAAGGATACCAGAGATGTCTCTGCAGGAGCAATTGCTTGCCAAAGGGGTGTTCTTGTTTGAAAGCTAGCCTTCGATGCAACAGTGCTTGCCACAGCCACAAATCATGTGACAATATTGACAAATAATTACTGTAAATTTCTTTGATATGTATGACCATTGCTTACATAGACGCGAAATTTGTCTATATTTTTAATGATTAAAACAGGCGTTTAGAATTTTTTTATTTTATTTTATTAAAAGTTTTTTTTTTTTTCAAATTACAATAATTTGTATTAGTTTTCCTTATTTTGACCCCAATACTAAGAATTAAAATATATAACCAGTTTGTGTATGTCCGTATTTATTACTATTCAGTTTAGTAATATTTCTTTCACTAAGTTGTGTTTAAAGTAGCTTGTTTCATTAAGTAAAGTCCTTTCGTGTTGGTTAGTTTTCCCCCTTCCTGCACAAATACTTTAATGGTCGTTATAACGATCGTTTATTTGAATGATATTGTATGACATTGAAATGCAGAAAGATTTGATCTTGGAGCAGCAGAGCGAGATCATATATGTTAAAAAGTTCTTTTTGTACCAAAGATATATTTTCATGCATCATGGCTGCCCATTTCATGAAATGGGTAAGGGTTCATTTGCCCATTTCATGAAGTGGGCTAACCACTTGCCCATTTCATTAACTGGGCAAGTCGTTTGCTCACTTCATGAAATGGGCAAATGGTTAGCCCACTTCATGAAATGGGCAATTTCACAGATTGGGTGTAACATATACATATATATATATATATATATATATATATATATATATATATATATATATATATATATATATATATATATATATATATATATATATATATACATATCTATATATAAATATATATATATATATATATATATATATATATATATATATATATAAATATGTGTGTGTGTGTATGTGTGTGTGCGTGTGTGTGTATGTGTATATTTGTGTGCGTGTGTGTGTGTGTGTGTGTATGTGTGTGCGTAGATGTGTATATATATATATATATATATATATATATATATATATATATATATATATATATATATATATATATATATACTGTATATACATATATATATATATATATATATATATATGTATATATATATATATATATATATATATATATATATATATATATACATATATATATGTATATATATATTTATATAATATATATATATATGTATATATATACATATATATATATATGTATATATATATATATATATATATATATATATATATATATATATATATATATATCATAGATTTTGCACATTTAAATATGTTTTTGATATTTAAAATGAGCCACATATATGATTACATTAGAGTCTGGATTCTCTTAACGACCTCCGGAACAGAGCCCCAGGAGAAATCCCCCAAAAGCTATAGTATCTGACAAGCTGGGTTTCGCACCCTGGTCTAGGAAACTTTTATGAAATTGACCTTACCACTTAGCCACGAAGAAAAATAAAAGTCAATGACAATTCGTCAGTACATATACTTGTCGAAATCAAATTTTTTGTACTTAGAATTGAAAGCAACCCATCTTCACCGTCGTATCTAATTGGTAGGTTTGTGACTTGGCATTCGATTAATGATAAATTTTGCACATATAAACATAATTTCCATATTTCTAATAAGCTATATATACTAATACATTAAAGTCTGGATTTCCTTAACAGCATCGTGATCAGAGGCCCAGGAAAAATCACTCAAAGACCATAGTATCTGATCGGTCGG